>NC_134271.1:134498859-134795801 GCF_031893055.1 Leptodactylus fuscus
GGCAATGTGATTTAAAGGGGTGCTTGTTAATGTTTTTTTAGCTTAAATTTGGCTTTGTGTCCATCCATCTGGGGAAGAAAGAAGGTTTCCAGGTATTTTCCCACTTTGATAGAGGATTTTTTGAGTGTGGAAAGTGTATAGTGGATAGGCTCTGATGGGGTAAAACAGTGACTTGGGCTTGTTAGATGCCCCCAGACATGCTTCCCCTGCTGTCCCAGTTGCATTGCAGAGGTGTTGGCATCATTTGCTGAGGTGTCATAATGGACTTGGTGACCCTCCTGAGTCTAATGGTGGGATCCCCTGAAGCAAAGCATTTTCTCCCATAGACTATAATGGGGTTCGATATTCATTCAAATAGTCGAATATTGAGATGCTATTCGTAACAAATATCGAATCTCGAACATTTTACTGTTCGCTCATCTCTAATCCTCACTTCACTGACACAGCAGCCGTGCTCTGTGCTCCATGTGCACAGGAAAGCTGGCTGCTGCCTCTTCTGTATGCCGGCTGCTGCCTCTGCCTACAGCAGCAGGGACAGTGGACACAACAGCAGAGTCAGCAGCCGGCTTTGCTGTGCACACGGAGCACAGCTGCTATGTCAGTGAAGTGGGGATCGCTAAGCCCCACCCACCACTGCCGGCATGCCTTATTTTTTTTGTGGGGGAGGGGGTGCCTTATATTAGGCAACTCAACAGAAACACCTCCCCCCCATATGCCTTACTTTCGGGGGTGAACACTGTAGAACAGCTTCCTATCATCAGGCCAGATGGAGAACAATTCTGAAATAATCTTGGATCAGGTAAGTGACAACATTTACTGAATTCTTACTCATTTCTACTTGTCTCCTACCCAATTTACTATATGTTTCAGTAGCTTCATCACAAGGTATTGGATACATTGGATCTCTTATTGCTTTATGCCCTGGTCCAGATTTTAAAACCTAATTCTATTTCAATTTATTGTATTTTATTTAGGAATCACCGGTAATAGTTGACTATTGTTCTCAGAAGCTGATCGTCTTTTCTAAACTTGCCCAATTTGCTTACTTTAAAAAAAAATAAAGTCTAGATCGATCTTTGACAATCGTTTATTCAATTATTTTGATTTTTGAATTTACTTGAATTGATTATTGCAATTGAATAAATAGGAATTCCCCAATATAGTCCCTTCAATGGACTTTTTACAAGAGAACGTGATCCAGTAATGTTGTTAAGCTGTGGAGAATTCTACTCTTACTTTGCCTTGAATATCCTTCAGAATTATTGAAAATAATGGGGTTTCCATTTGTAATCCTGGCCTTATTGCTTTATATTCAAAATCAGATCTTCCCTATACATATTTGTTTCTTATGCTTAATGTTCTTTTCTGTTTCAGTCACCTCTGACGGACTTTTGATTTGAAGGTCTTTTTCAAGAGAGGAAAAGAAGTTGGCGGGAAATGGTAGAACCAATAGATGAAGGACACTGGATCTGCACTACAGACCTCCTTCGGCATGAAGGAGCCAAAAAATTACCACGACTTTTACCACCGTCCATTAAAATGTATCTTTTTGTGCCAATGGAGCCCAAGAAATCCGTGGACATTGACTCTCGGGCGATCAGCCCCTTTATGTATGAGAGAACAGAACTAGAGGGGGTGACAGGCACTAAAGTGGATGAAGTGAGAAGAGAGAATTATATGGACAAAGACTTATTTGCCCCTCAAGAAGAAGTTTCTTTCCCGATTTCTGCAGAGTTAGAAATGCACCTTAATTATATATTTTTTCATAATAAAAACACGTTCTAAAGAATTTGTTCTCAGAGTGTCACTGTTTTACGTTGAGAGAGAAATGTTTGAGCCTGAATGTATGTTCAGATCCAGTATTGACCCCACCAGAAGGGGGGGGGGATGTAGAGCTTGGTTATTAAATCTGGGTATTTCTAAATCCAGAGACTTATCTGATGTTTCAGTAAAATTCTCACCATAATTCAGATCTTTTAGATATAAGATCAAAATTTGGAAAGTGTAGCCCTCTTCTTATATGCATAGGATTGTTTTAATAAAGATCGCCCCTCTCCTACAGCTGATGCTCAGTATATTTGCTCCAGTCTCTCCCATTTGGCTTCCTTAGAGTTTATTTAAAGGGGCTCTATCAGCAAAATCATGCTGATAAAGGCTATGCACGCATATGTGGGGCTCTAAAAAGGCTATTCAGGCACCGTAAATGTTATATTAAACTACCAAACTACCCCCCCCTGTTTTAAAATAACCTAAAAAAAGAATGTGCACTACTTACGGAACGTGCACCCTGGACGGGCATTCTGGGTGTGTCTTCATCTTCTTCCCCACCTCTTCTTCCTCTGATGTCCTCCTCCGGCGCTTGCTCGCGGACACTGATATAAAAAAAAAAAAAAATAGCCTGGGTGCATGCGCAGTAGCCGTAGTAGAAGCCACGTGCTACTGCGCATGCGCAAAGCTATTTTTTTTTTTTTTAATTAGTGTCTGCAAGCAAGCGCCAGAGGAGGACGGGACCCAAAGACATCGGAGGAAGAAGAGGCGGGAAAGAAGATGAAGACACACCCAGAATGCCCGCCCAGGGTGCACGTTCCATAAGTAGAACACATTCTTTTTTACGTTATTATTTTAAAACGGGGGGGGGGGGGTGTAGTGTAATATAACATTTACGGTGCCTGAATAGCCTTTTTAAAGGCTATGCACGCATATGTAGGGCTCTATCAGCATGATTTTGCTGTTAGAGCCCCTTTAACTCCACAGCCCAAAACTGTTAAATGACCAGGCCATATTTTTCCAATCTGACATGTGTCACTTGCTTTGGTAACAACTTTGAGACACTAAGTTATCAAAGTGGTTCTCAGATTATTTTTCATAACACCTTTTACTTCATGTCTGTTACATTTTGGCTGATATGTTTTGCCTTTGATTATGAAGAAATAGGAAATTTGGTGAAGATTTTGGGGAAAAAAAATGCAGTTTTCAAAACTTGAAATGCATGCTTTTTGTAAATTAAAAAAAAAAAAAAAAAAAATCATACTACCCAAATGTCTTCACAAATATAATTAACCGTGTCTCTGCTTTATGTTGCAATCAAAATGTAATCACCCTTTCATTTCTTTCATATATTAAGGCTTACAAGTCAAACAATTTTCTATATTTTCAAGAATCTCTCCAAGAGACATTTTTCAAGCCACCAGTTCAGTTCTAAAGGGGAACTTGAAAGGCCTAACAAACACAAAGATGTGAGCTATAGATCCCCCTACATAACTGAGAAATACAAGAAGGAGGTGAAGGTCACTCAATAAATATAGAGGAAATAAAATATAAACTTTGATATCAAAAGCTTAATACTATGTAAATAGAAAAGACTCTAAATAGTGTATCTAGAGCCTAAAAGTAACAGAGTTGGAACTCAGATATATCGTCTCCACCTCTCAAAGACACCACAATAGGAGGAGCCTAGAATGTACTACTTCACTAAATAGTCAGAAAAATGCTAATTTTCTAGGGGAAAAAAAAAAAAAAAAAAACACCACTGGCCTATAGAGTATACACTGCAATATGTGTCAATTGTCTAATCCCGGTAATAAAATTCCCCACCTAGCCGAAATGTAAACCTTGTTATGTTAATCCCTCAGTAGCACTGCAATGTATATCAGCTGTGAAATAAGGGTAATTCTAAATAATCCCATCCCACAAACCTCCATCCATGCTCCAGTCTCTATACATATAACACCTAACTTAATGCCTAGCGATATCTACATAACAGTTTCATATGTGTTAAGAGATATTCTTTGAAAAACAATGGCCCCCATGAATAGCGTCAACTCCTTGTAAGGACATTAGCTTTAGGGCACTAACAACAGTCTAACACTGGTCTGCAAATAGACTACTAAGCTAGACTCCATTGTACTTATTGTATGCCTGGAGGAAGTCTGGTTTGGGACCAGTGGTACTAGTGCCACGCAGAGGGAGAGGGATGATGCCACTGCCATGCATTGTGGTCAGTATAATAACATCCCTCTTGTCCTTATACATGAACAACAGAATATTCTCATTGCCGGCAGCCCAGCATAAATAATAATCCCTATGGGGACTGAAATGAAAAGAAAAATCAAGATTAAAAAGTAAAAAAAAAAAAAAAAAAATCCCCTTTCCCTTGATCATATGAAAATAAATTAACAATAATGAAAATGAACACTTTAGGTCTCCCCGCGCCCCAAACTGTCCAAGCTATTAATATATGAAAATACTAGCTGGTACCCGCGACTTCATCTGCGGTGATTGTAGCAGTGGGTATATACAGGGGTGGGTAAGGTTTTCGTACTGTGTATAAGGTATGGGATATGAAATGTAACTTTGTATCTTGTTTTTGCTGTAATTCAGAGAATACGTGAGACTTTTGTGTTGAAGTTAATTTGCATTTGAGCTGCTATATATACACGGTGTTGTGAGAAACTTTACATAGTGACTTTGGGACAGAAGTATTTGAAGTTAACCCTTTCCCGCCGATGGCATTTTTTGATTTTCGTTTTTGACTCCCCTCCTTCTAAACCCCATAACTTTTTTATTTCTCTGCTCCCAGAGTCATATGAGGTCTTAATTTTTCCTGGGACAAATTTTTCTTCATGATGCCACCATTATTTATTCTATATAATGTACTGGGAAGCAGTACACTTTTACGGGCTTTGGTTTTACGGCGTTCACTGTGCAACCAAAATGACATGTCCCCTGTATTCTTTTTTTTGTAGATTTTGAGCCCCACATAGAGCTCACAATGTACATTTTTCCCTATCAGTATGTCTTTTTTTGGAATATGGGATGGAAATCCATGCAAACACGGGGAGAACATACAAACTCCTTGCAGATGGTTTTTTGCCCATGGCGGGATTTGAACACCAGGACTCCAGTGCTGCAAGGCTGCAGTGCTAACCACTGAGCCACCATGTGGCCCCTCATGTGCCCTGTATTCTGTGTTTCCTTACGATTCTGGGGATACCAAATTTATATGGTTTTATTTACATTTTGACCCCTTAAAAAAAATCCAAAACGGTGTTTAGAATTTTTTTTTTTTTTTTGAAAAGTCGCCATATTCCGACAGGCGTAACTTTTTTATACGTACGTGTACGGGGATGTATAGGGCGTCTTTTTGCGGGACCAGGTGTACTTTGTAGTTCTACCATTTTCGGGAAATGTTATTGCTTTGATCACTTTTTATTCAAATTTTTATCATAATCAAAACAGTGAAAAAACAACGGTTTCGCACTTTTGACCATTTTTCCCGCTACAGCGTTTACCGAACAGGAAAAATATTTGTATAGCTTTGTAGAGCGGGCGATTTCAGACGCGGGGATACCTAATATGTATGTGTTTCACAGTTTTTAACTACTTTTATATGTGTTCTAGGGAAAGGGGGGGGGGGATTTAAATTTTTAATCCTTTTTATTTGTTTTTATATATTTTTTTTTTTTACTTTTTTTAAACTTTTTTTTTGCATTTATTAGACCGCCTAGGGGTATTGACATGGGTGGGCGATGTCGTGGATTGTCAGAGCGGTGGGGGTCGGCAAACATGGCTGCTCCGGAGCGTTAAAGAGCGCCTCCTGGAGTATTGTTAAGGTGAGGGGCAAAGTGGTAAAGTATATGTATATGAGATTGTTTGGGGTTAGGGGCGAGGCTGTAGAGGGCAATAGGAATTTTGTGGCTTGCTATGGTCCAAAGTGTGTGAGATTGCAGAGATGGTGGTGTGAGTTTGGGTTTTGTGGGGGTCCTGGCACAAACGTATGTGCGCTATTGTGACGAAAAGTAGCCTATTGTTTAATCGGGTGTATTAACTATGTTTGTGGAAAATTTCAGCCGAATCCGTCGAGCGGTTTTTCCGTGATTGAGGAACAAACATCCGAACATGCAAACATCCAAACACACAAACCCACAAACTTTCACATTTATAATATTAATAGGATTTATCCCATACGGAGAACAGCGGAGCAGGGAAAGGAAATCTTAATGGATTATTTTCCCAACATTTTCCGTTCTAAAAAAAAAAAAAAAAAAAAAAAAAAGATCAAAATCACCAGAACTTTTCCTGAATGGTATAAATCATAACGCCATTTTGTGGCAAGACCAGAAGTAGTAGGAAAATAGAGGATTAGGTGGCCGGCCTGATGAGGAAAGAAAGAAATAAGAAGCAGAAATAGAACATTCTCACAGATTTTACCAGACCTGGGAACTCCTGGACCACCACCAAGATTACATAGAGAAAAAAAAAAGTCACATGAAAACATAAAACATTTTATCTCTTCACATTCCTCCCCCTTATGAAGAAGCTTGTCCTTCTTCAGACAGCTTTCACTTCAGCACCATACCTAGACAAATGATGGACATAAAAGTCTATAAAGATATAAAGTATCTAGTATCGAAATAAAGTCTATATTGATCTTTGACAATTTTTTATTCATGTAATTTGATTTTTGATTTTACTTGGATTGATTATTTCAATTGAATAAATAGGAATTCCCCAATATAGTCCCTTCAATGGACTTTTTGCAAGAGAACGTGATCCAGTAATGTTGTTAAGCTGTGGAGAATTCTACTCTCTTACTTTGCCTTGAATATCCTTCAGAATGATTGAAAATAATGGGGTTTCCATTTGTAATCCTGGCCTTATTGCTTTATATTTAAAATCAGATCTTCCCTATACATATTTGGTTCTTATGCTTAATGTTCTTTCCTGTTTCAGTCACCTCTGCCGGACACTTCATTTGAAGATCTTTTTCAAGAGAGGAAAAGAAGTTGGCAGGAAATGGCAGAACCAATAGATGAAGGACACTGGATCTGCACTACAGACCTCATTCGTCATGAAGGAGCCAAAAAATTACCACGACTTTTACCACCGTCCATTAAAATGTATCTTTTTGTGCCAATGGAGCCCAAGACATTCGTGGACATTGACTCTCGGGCGATCAGCCCCTTTATGTCTGAGAGAACAGAACTAGAGGGGGTGACAGGCACTGAAGTGGATGAAGTGAAAAGAGAATTATATGGACAAAAAGACTTATTTGCACCCCAAGAAGAAGAAGTTTCTTTCCCGATTTCTGCAGAGTTAGAAATGCACCATAATTATATATTTTTTTCATAATAAAAACACGTTCTAAAAAGAATTTGTTCTCAGAGTGTCACTGTTTTAGGTTGAGAGAGAAATGTTTGAGCCTGAATGTATGTTCAGATCCAGTATTGAGGCCACCAGAAGGGGCAGGGGATGTAGAGCTTGGTTATTAAATCTGGGTATTTCTAAATCCAGAGACTTATCTGATGTTTCAGTAAAATTCTCACCATAATTCAGATGTTTTAGAAATAAGATCAAAATTTGGAAAGTGTAGCCCTCTTCTTATATGCATAGGATTGTTTTAATAAAGATCGCCCCTCTCCTACAGCTGATGCTCAGTATATTTGCTCCAGTCTCTCCCATTTGGCTTCCTTAGAGTATATTTAACTCCACAGCCCAAAACTGTGTTAATGACCAGGCCATATTTTACCAATCTCACATGTGTCACTTGCTTTGGTAATAACTTTTTGATAACTTAAAGCATCTCAGTGATTGAGATTATTTTTCATAACACCTTTTACTTCATGTCTGTTACATTTTGGCTGATTGTTTTGCCTTTGATTATATAGAAAATCGGAAATTTGTTGAAAATTTTGGGGGGGGAAAAAATGCAGTTTTCAAAACTTGAAATGCATGCTTTGTATAAAAAGAAAAAAAAAAAAACCCTCATACTACCCAAATGTCTTCACAAATATAATTAACCAAGTCTCTGCTTTTTTGCAATCAATATGTAATCCCCTTTCATTGTTTTCATATATTATAAGGCTTACAAGTCAAACAATAATTTTCAAGTTTTAAAGAATATCTCCAAGACATTTTTCAAGCCACCAGTTCAGTTCTAAAGGGGAACTTGAAAGGCCTAAGAAACACAAAGATGTGAGCTATAGATCCCCCTACAAAACTGAGAAATACAAGAAGGATGTGAAGGTCACTCAAATAGAGGAAATCAAATATAAACTTTGATATCAAAAGCTTAATACTATGTAAATAGAAAAGACTCTAAATAGTGTGTCTAGAGCCTAAGTGTAACAGAGTTGGAACTCAGATATATCGTCTCCACCTCTCAAAGACACCACAATAGGAGGAGCCTAGAATGTACTACTTCACTAAATAGTCAGAAAAACTCAATTTGTCTGGGAAAAAAAAAAAACAAAAAAACACTGGCCTATAGAGTATACACTACAGTGTGTGACAATTGTCTAATCCGGATAATAAATTTCCCCAAAATTCCCGAAATGTAAACCTTGTTATGTTAATCCCTCAGTAGCATTGCAATGTATATCAGCTGTGAAACAAGGGTAATTCTAAATAATCCCATCCCACAAACCTCCAGCCATGCTCCAGTCTCTATACATATAACACCTAAATTAATGCCTACAATCAGACCTTGATCAATGAAAATAACCCAAAGGAGTTTATTTTAGGAAGTCCAATTTTTGACAAAAAAATAATTCTTTAGAAAATATCCATATTGTGTACAACAAAAACCTTGTACTTCAGGCCACAGACTATTCACCATGTCAACTCCACCATCACCGAGCTTGCTGTTTAATGGAAACCTTTTATACCTATAGACACTTCCCATAATCCTCTGCAGTTTTTGTTATAAAACACTGGAGTTGCTGCAGACTTGCCTCTTAGAGTAAGTTCACACAGGTTTTTTTTTTTTATTGGAACCTGAGGCAAGGGCTGCCTCAGGTTCCGATCCAAAAACCGGTTAGCGTTGACGTAAAGCTGGTGCACTGCACTGGTATCCAGCCGCGCACTCTGCTCTGGATTAGGCCCAATTAATGGTTGTAGTCCAGAGGAGGGAGTTTTTTTAGTCTGAATCGTGAGGCGACTCGGCCTGAAGAATGGGCACCTCGCTTTTTTTTCTGGGAGCCGGAAGAAACTGCTCCTGGAAAAAAAGACTTGAGCGGCTCCCATTGATTTCAATGGGAAATATCTTTTTTGGTCAGGGTTTTGAAGTGGATACGGCCTCAAAACCTGACCAAAAAAAAAAACCGTGTGAACTTACCATTATAAGGTCAGGGAAGACACCTGCAGTAGTGGAGCTGCACTAGGGTGTAAGTATAAAAAAAAAAAAAAAAACTTTATAAATCCATTTTGTTATTGTGAACAGCTCCTTAGTTTTGGTACATTGTTCCCAGATGGAAAGACCAGAAATAGGAGAATAGAGGATTAGGTGGCCGGCCTAATGAGGAAAGAAAGAAAGAAATAAGAAGCAGAAATAGAACATTCTCACAGATTTTACCAGACCTGGGAACTCCTGGACCACCACCAAGATTACACCGAGAAAAATCACATGGAAACATAACAAAACATTTTCTCTCTTCACATTCCTCCCCCTTAAGAAGAAGCTTGTCCCCCTTCAGACAGCTTTCACTTCAGCACCATACCTAGACAAATGATCAACATTTTGGAGCTTCACCCCTCACCGATGTTCTCTCTCAAACTTAACTGGCTGTAATGCTAAATACTATGCGCGTATTACATTGAAAGCAATAGGGGAAATAAAAGCCTCCCATTGATTTGAATGGATAGCGCGTATATGCCGGCACACAGGCACCCATTTAAATCAATGGGAGCTGCTTGTTACACGCTCATTCTGACGAATTTTACAAAAAATTTTTTACAGTATTTGTTCAAAAGCTAAATCCCATTCTCTTGTCCATATCACTTCTCTCCTGTTCTTTTTAGTTAGGTCGGGTAAGGGAGCAGCTATGGTAGCAAAGTCTGGAATAAAACGTCTATAATCTCCAACAAGACCTAAAAATAATCTGTCCTTTCTCTTTGTGGCTGGAATAGTCATAGATTTAACGGCTTGTACTTTTGATATTTCTGGCCTTACTTTACCACTACCCACAATAAACCCAAGGTCAGTAGTGTAACTACCGCCATAGCAACAGAGGCAGCTGCCACAGGGCTCGGGACATTAGGGGCCCGGTGACAGCCGCTACCGCTGCTATCATTATACTCGTGAGTCTTTTTGGACCCCCGAGTATAATGATCGATGGCCTGGGAGAGGTAAGAAACATAGAAACATAAAAAACACTGCTACTTACCTCTCCACGATCCGGGCAGACTTAGGCCAGGGTCATGAGACGTCAGACGACTAGGCTGGTGTCCTGGGTCATGTGACGTCTGATGTAATTGAAGATGGACTATTTCGGAGCAGTCAGCGTAGGAGGTGGGAGATAGGTAAGGAACAAAGTTTTTTTTATGTTTTTCTCCCCCTGGATCTCTGATTATTATACTCTAGGGACCCCAGAGTATAATAATTGTTCATGGGTGTCCACAATGGGACATAATACTGTGTGCAGGAGCCACTATGGGGCATAATAGAGCGCGCAGGAATGCATATGGGGGGGGGGGGGACGTCATGTCAAAAGTTCGCCACGGGGCCCCGCCATTCTTAGTTATGCCACTGCCCAAGGTACTTTGGTTCTTTAAATCCAAAAGCACATTTACAGGGATTAATTGTGAAACCAGCCTTCCCAATTTCAGTTATCGCCTTTTCCAAGTGATACAAGTTCTCTTCTCATGATTTGCTAAAAAATGCAACATCTAAATAAGCAGCACTGTACTCCATATGATCCTGCAAGAGTAAGTCCATGGCTTTGAAAGGTGACTGGAGCCCCATAAAGACCAAATGGCATGTTTCTGAACTGATCCAAACCACTAGGCGTCACTAAAGCAGTTTTTTTTCTTTTGATTTTTTTATCAAGTGGAATTTGCCAATAACCCTTCCATAAATCTAGGGTAGAAATATATTCTGCACACCCCAATCCATCCATGAGCTAATCTATACGTGGCATTGGGTAATTGTCAAAACTAGAGATAGCATTAACCCTTTCACTGCCAAGAAATTTCGCACCTCCAGTAGCCAGAGCAATTTTCACAGTTTTGAGATGGACAAATCAAACCTAAATTGCAACATTAAAAAGGCATCCAAACGCCCCATAAGTATATTTTCTTAAAGACGACACCTGCAGCATTGTCAGAATGCCACTTGGTACTGTACACAAACAGGCACCTTCATACAATTTTGATTTAAAGTGGATGTTTTATGAAAAAAAAATGCAAAAAAAAAAAAAGTGTATATTACTTGCTAAAAGCAGAAACCGAACAATTATATGCACCAGACCTCCTAAAGAAAAAAAATAAAAAAAATAAAATAAGAGTTCAACATGTGCAGAGTGCATTCATATCACTATGGCCTACACCAGCATGCACGTGTCTTCAGAAAAACACCAGAACTGGAAGGAGCAGAAATCTGTAATCTGTGTAATGTAGGGATTACACACCACGAAAAGAAAGTGAACCCATAAACTATATATTTATATATATATATATATATATATATATATATATATATATATATATATATATATATATATATATATATATATTTATATTTATTTATGTAGACCACCTGAAGATTACAAGTGTCTCATGGGTCATTGATAGCCACATTCACCTTCATGCAACTTTGTGACAATTTTCTGAAAAAAAAAAAAAAAAAAGCGCTAACACATATTTGCACCTAAAACTCATGTTCAATCTTACATTCATATACAAAATACATTTAAAATAATTGCTTAAGGTGTAGACAATGTGTATATACTATATGTACCGCAAACATCAGCTACAACAAGAGCACGGACTCCCAAAAACACTAATACAGAAGACAAGCAGGATTTTGCTGTTATTCACTAATATGTTAAACATCTATACTGCACCTACCAAACTGTGACTGACACCAAAATCTAACTTTGAGATTGCACAGCATACCGTATATAAAAACACCACTTAATGTTTCATATATACAACCACTTTCATGCAACATTGCGGCAAACATATTGCAGGCAAAAATTGCACAAAAATTCAAATTTGTCACTCAAGTGTGATTCAAGCAATCCCTTTCTGCAAACATGTACTTTTCCAAAAACGTTAATATGGGAGGAGTTCATACATACCACACACGTATATATACACAGTACATACTGTATATATACATATTCATATATACATATCACACATTTACAGGTGCGAGTGTTACAGAAACGCAAAAAAAAAAACGCAGAAATGCACTAATCCATTTTGTACATGCAAATTAAATAGGACTTTACATAAAAATGTTATTTTCCATCCCCCTATAATAATTTTAGCAATCTATACATTCATCTCTAGTGATAATCGTTATTACTATTATTTTAATGTGTAACGGATATCACGAGAGACGTATTTTACTGTAGAAAGCTCAGGTATAGACAGGACAGGGATTGAGTGAGATGTAAACTTTATCCATGACTATGTGTTGTGTAAGTGTTTGGTGCGACTTTTTTTATGCTGCAAGCTGGACAACGGTAAATGTCTGGGTCACAGCGCTAATAAACCTCCTGGTTATATTTAGAGGGTATTACATAATAAAACCCCACTAGTAAAGCTTGGGGCGGGGGGGGGGGGATTATATTATAGCTGCATGCGATAGTGAGCACAAGTATAGAATGCTCTGATTGATGGGGGGGGGGGGGGGTAACAGGGACTGAAAGACCCTGCTACCCCCCTCCTGTGGTCACATACAGGTTATGCACAGATTCAAGAATGCTTCTTTACCTCTGTGCATGCTGCAGGGCCCCTCATCCCTCTTTCCTCCTCTCCTTCCTGTTACAGTTCGTAAGATGCTTCCTTAGACAGGAGGGGGTGGGGCAATTTAGAGCCCTATATCTCAGAACTGGATGCAGATATCTTGATGGATTAAGCTTCATTTTAAAGATAAGAATCTCATCTTTAAAATTATACCACATTCTTCATGATAGTGCTTACAAATACGGAGTGATTCACTGTTGCAACGCTGACAAGAATTAAGATCTGCAGTTGGATCTCAATGCCAAATAGCGTTTTCAACAGTGAATCACTCTGAAACTATAAGTTCTATCATGAAGGCCTTGATATTTTAAAGATGAGATTCTCATCTTTAAAATGAATCTTAAACCACCAATATACCTGCATGTAGTCTTGAGAAATCGGCATTAGTATTAGTAGTACAGCAGTGCCACCCTGGGCACGTCCTTGGCAAGAAAGAGGTTAATTTTACGAAAATCTATGCAAAAATCTTACTTTACCATCTTTTTTCCCAACCATCACTACAGGTGATGACCAAGGACTTGGAGGGTTCAATAACTCCCAATTTAAGCATTACATTGCAGGTATTCGATAAGGTCTCTGCCTGATCGGCGCACGATCCCCAGTATTTATTGTATGAGAAACTAAAGAAACATGACCAGGTTTTCTTCCAAAAACATGTGAACTAGACCCAATAAGCTTCATGTCACAATGTTGCTCTTTAGATGGGGCAACACAGTGGCATTGAATCCAAGCCAGGAACAACATCTGCAAGGAGTTTGTATGTTCTCCCCGTGTTTGCATGAGTTTCTTCCCATTCTATAAAGACATACCAATAGGAAAACAAAAATGTACAGTTTGATCCCTGTATGGGGCTCACAATAAAAAAAATAAAAATGTAAAAAAAAAAGTTGCTCTTTAGATAACTTTGGATTCAGAGTCACCTCTGACCAGTGGGCACATACAGTATACTGAAGACTCTGCATCAATAGTACACGTAGTGTTATCTTTAGGACCAACCTCTGGTTCAACCCAATGTTTTAATAAATTCACATAGTAAACTTTTTTTGTTTTTTTTATCTGGGGTTTCAATTTTAAAGTCAACAGGACCTGTTTGTCTAACCACTTTATATGGCCCTTTCCATCTGGCCAACAGCTTACTCTCACTACTAGGAAGCAAGAGAAGAACCTTATCTCCAACTTTAATTGACTTATTTTGGCATGTTGATCACATCATTTGTTTTGGTAAACTTTTGCCTTGTGGACATCACGAGCTACCTTAATTAATTTCAATAATCTCTCCCTCATTTTCAACACATGTTCTACCACATTTTTCTGATGACCATCTTTACCTTCCCATACCTCTTTAATAACATCCAAGAGTCCCCTGGGTCATCTCCCATATAACAATTCAAAAGGGCTAAACCCTGTAGACTCTTGTGGAACCTCAAGATGGGCAAATAACAGAAAGAGCAACCATTTGTCCCACAGTTTTGGATCATTATGTGCAAATTTCCCAAGCCTGTTTTTCAAGGTTTGGTGATACCATTCATTCAACCCATCAGTTTGTGGATGATAAGGGGTAGTCCTGAGGGGCTGTATACCAAGAAGCTTATAGACTTCTAACAGAAAGGAAGATGTAAAGTTACTCCCCTGATCAGTAAGGATATGCTTAGGTAACCCAACCCTGCTAAACATTCAACATTTCCTCAGCAACCCTTTTAGCAGTAACTGTGCGCATAGGTATGGCCTCAGGATACTTGGTACAGTAATCTACAATTGTAAGTATAAAACTGTTACCTTTGGAATTTTTTTCTAGTCAACCGATAATATCCATATCCACAGTATTAAATGGTTCATCAATTATTGGTAATGGTATAAGCTCTGCTTTGGGAGGAGCTGAAGCCGTGTACTGACATACTGGGCAACTACGACAGTAAGTGATCTCATCATAAACTCCAGGCCAAGAGAACAGATAGAGTACTCTAGCCAAAGTTTTTTTTGTTTTTTTTATATAAATGTCCAGCAACAGGAACATCATGCGCTAATTTCAAAATTTCTGATCTAAACCTCTTTGGCACAACTAACTGTTGCACTTGTTCTCCTGTTTTTGGGTGACTATACACTCTATATAAAATATTGTTTTCAACCAGATAATAGGATATAACCAGCTGATTACCAGTTTCTTCTACCACTTTACTGTTTGTTAAACCTTGTTCATACAACGCATACAAGCCAATGTCCTGTTTGTGTTCAAATGTAATAGTGTCCCACAAGTCAGCATTTTTATACTTGCCATCCAGGGAAAGTCTTCTACTCTCCTAGAGACATCCTGTTCTCCTGGAACTCTGAGGCTTTAATGATGGCGGCTCCATCATGTCCTCATGAAATGGAAAATATCCAAAGTCTCATCTCTCTTGTGCCTTTGCTTTAGCTCTGGTAGTCACAGCAGACAACTGGCTTTTCCCCATTAGCAAATCTTTGAATCCGGGTGTGGTTCTTCCAGGGATCACTGGTACTTGTAGTTCTGGAACAACTGCTGGCATGGTAAAACATTTCTCATCCAACTGCAGGTCAATATTTGATGTGGAGTATTTTTGTATATCTCTATGAACAAAAGTATCTGCCACTTTGGAAAAGTCCATCTTATGAGTTATTAGGTCCTTCTTTACCAAGCTTAGTTTACTGCCAGAATCCATCAAAGCATCCACAGTCCGTCGATTAACCTGGATTGGCAGAATAAAGTCACTGCAAGCAAAAAAACGATCCAGATTTTTGGCTTTTAGTGCTTTTCATTGGGCAAAATTTAGCTATGTGTCCCTTTTCTTGGCAAATATAGCACATTTTTTCACTGGTGACAGTTTTTAATGGATTTCTGGACCTTTCCCTCCAGAGAGAAGTCTGCATGGTTTGGATGGGCCAGTTCCAGACCTGCTTTTTTCTAGGAGAAAGTCCTCTGTCAAATAAATAGCTTTGTCAGCATTTTTTGATTTTTTTTTTTAACCCAGGTAAGAATATCAGCTGGAAGAATTTGTAGAAATTGTTCAAGTATGATTCACTGATCTGCTCAGTTGTCTTGGTGTCTGGTTTCATCCATTTCATGTATAAGTCTTGCAGGCGAGTAAAGACTTCTCCTGGACCATCAGTGTAGCGGTACTTGAGTTCTCTGAACCTCTGTCTATAGGTTTCCTCACTGATGTCATATCACCTTAGAATAGTCTCTAACCAAGTCCTCATTAGTTGCATCATTCATGTTCATGTGGCTATGTGCCAGTTGGGCTTGTCCAGTAAGATATGGCGCCAGTCTTACCACCCACTGTTCCTTAGGCCACTGACAGGTATGTGCAATTCTTTCAAATGTAGTTAAATAGGCCTCAATATCATCTTGTGGAGAAAGTTTCCTCATGCAAGGGGCTCTCCAAGGAGACATAGCAACAGAAAGAGCTCCCTCCAGCGTTCATCCTGACGTTGCAATTCTTCAGAATTTCTCCTGGCTTCCTCCATTTGCCTTTTTCTGCTTGGATCTGCTGCACAGTTAACCATTTCATAAGCTCAGCAATGCTCTCTGGTAAAGTCTTTTCAGAAGGTTCAGCAACACTTGGAGTTAATGGCACAGCTGTGGCTCCTTGCACTTCATCCTCCTCTATCAGTGCTCTGTCTGACACCTTGACTTTCCATATTCACCAGCTTGCTTGCAGCATTTCACTTTGCAGACTTAGTGGGCTGCTTTGCATTAATACACCAGGAACATGTCTTGTATATAACTCCCTTGTTTCTTTATGCTGGAGTACTTGCAGCAACACTACAAAAATCATCCTGTTTCTGATATCCTATGTGAAACATAGGAATTCTCAAAAAAAAAATCCAAAGGAGTTTATGTTAGGAAGACCAATTTCTGACAAAAAAAATTAAACCTCTTTAGAAAATAGTCATAAACTTGCCTTTCAGGCTGCTGTAGTCCCACAGACTATTCACCATGTCAACTCCACCAACACCCAGCTTGCTGTCTAATGGAAACCTTTTATACCTGTAGACATTTCCCATAATCCTCTGCAGTTTTCTCTATAAAACCCTGGAGTTGCTGCAGATTTGTCTCTTTTAAGGTCAAGGCAGACGCACCCTAGTGCAGCTCCACTACTGCAGGTAAGTATACAATACAGCACTTTCTATTTATTGTGAACAGTTTCTTAGTTTTGGTACATTGTTCCCAGATGGGAAGACCAGAAATAGTAGGAAAGTAGAGCATTAGGTGCCCGGGCCAATAAGGAAAGAAAGACATAAGAAGCAGGAATAGAACCTTCACACAGAGACTTTACCAGACCTGGGGACTCCTGGGCCACCACTAAGGTTACATAGAGGAATCAGTTGTAAACCTAAAACAACATTTTACCTCTTCACAAGCTCCATACACATAAATATGAACATATTACAGGTTTCATAACATGGTGACAATGTATTTTTTTTATTTTGCAAAGTTTTACATTTTCTTAAAAGGTATCAAACCATTATGCTGTATTCACACATCAGTATGGGAGCGTTCACACTACCGTCGGTGTCCGCTCCTAGTGTCCGCTCAAAATCTGGCACGGACATTAGGAGCGGACACTAGCTGTGTCCGTGACATCTGTCATTCACTTAAATGGGCATCGGGTGTGTTCTTTTGCACTCCGTGCCCTTCCTTCCCTGTCTGCAAGTGAAGATGTCCGACTTCTCAAGCGGACAGAAAAACCCGACATGCAGGGTTCTTCTGTCCGCTTGAGAAGTCGGACATCTTCACTTGTGGACAGGGAAGGAAGGGCACGGAGTGCAAAAGAACACACCCGATGCCCATTTAAGTGAATGACAGGTGTCACGGACACAGCTAGTGTCCGCTCCTAATGTCCGTGCCAGATTTTGAGCGGACACTAGGAGCGGACACCGACGGTAGTGAGAACGCCCCCTATGCCATCCGTCCGTTTGAATTCAGTTTGCCACTTCAAAACGGACTGATGTACATACTGATTGTATACGGACACCTTTTTATGCTGATAGCAAACATTCTCTGTCCCCTAGAGGACAGATAAGGGGATTACAAGTAGCAATTGTAAACAAAGTAAAGATAAGAAGGACATAAGGACATTTATAATATCATCTTATCTTTACTTTGTTTACAATTGCTACCTGTAATCCCCTTATCTGTCCTCTAGGGGACAGAGAACGTTTGCTATCAGCATAAAAAGGTCTCAGTATGCAATCCGTATGTGCATCAGTCCGTTTTGAAGTGTCAAACTGAATTCAAAGGGACGGATGGCATACTGATGTGTGAACATACCCTTACAAATGCTATATAAATGTTGTATTGCCGTGCTCATACTAACATGTCATTTTTTTTTGCCGTATAGTGAATGTCATAAAAACTGAGCCCATAAGAAATTGCCACAAATGTATTTCTTTTCCAATTCCACCTCATTCAGAATTTTATCGCAGTTGGCCAGTACATTGTACAGAATTTTGAATGTTGCCTTTACAAAGTACAATTTGTCCTGAAAATAATTGGCCATGATTTGGCTCTGTTAACTAAAAAATGAGTTATAGCTCTTGGAATGGGGAGAAGAAATAATGGAAGTTAAAATTTTTTTTTTTTTTTTAATGTAGATTGAGCCACATATAGGGATCACAATGTACATTTTTTTTTCCTATCAGAATGTCTTTGTAGTATGGGAGGAAATCCAGGCAAACACGGGGGGAACATACAAACTCCTTGCCGATATTGTTCCTGGCGGGATTCAAACCCAGGACTCCAGTGCTGCAAGGCTGCAGTGCTAACCAGTGAGCCACCGTGTTGCCCCAAAAAACAAAATTTGTCTGAGGCATGAAAGGGTTAAAGTATTATAGAATTACTATACATTATATTATCTAAAAAATAGCTTTTTTTCAGGACCCAGCCTGGACCAATTAGCCACTATAGCAAGCCATAAAAATAATGACCTAAAATGTTGATTTGATATTAATTTACTCATATGCGTTCTTATTATGATTCTGCCTTTAGAGTTTTCGCTCAATAATATTTACTTAATATGTTCCCCTAATACCAAAAAAATCCCCCTGAGCTCCATTTCAGGAGTAGAGATGAGCGAGTACTGTTCGGATCAGCCGATCCGAACAGCACGCTCGCATAGAAATGAATGAACGTGGGGGGTTAAGTGGCCGGCCGCCGTCAAAGCGGAAGTACCAGGTGCATCCATTCATTTCTATGGCGCGTGCTGTTCGGATCGGCTGATCCAAACAGTACTCGCTCATCTCTATTCAGGAGAAGTCTGTGACTCCTGGCTATCTTCATAGCTCTCATTGTTTTAGAATTTTGTGACAAATTAGATTTTCTTTTTCCCGGCATATTTAAAATAGGCAAACTGCCAATTTGGAATAAAGGTGTTTTCCCATCCAGTGTGTCAGCACTGCCTGGAGCAGATCAGATAATATGCAAAAGCATAGACATACTGGACTGAGGGTTAGCGGAGTGTCTACATAGAGATAACACACCAGGCTTCATCAGCAACCTCCAATTAACTGAGATAAGCTGCTGTCAAGAGCAGTTTAATATAGTAAACAAACAATAATATAGTATAATATAGTGAACATAAATTCATAACAGTAATGAAGCCATATCATTTACCAGGATAAAAAGTATCCTATGTGTTAATCAAGGTTACTAACTATCTGTGCCAAATTTCATCCAAATCTGTTCAGCTATTTTTGCGTGATCGAGGAACAAGCATCCAAATTTTCACATTTATAATATTAGTAGGATTAGTAGGATAGGATTTTCCTTTTCATTCTCCTTTTCTTTAATTTTTATGCCATACCTCTTGAGGTTTTCAGCTTACTTTAACCCCTTCCCACCGATGGCATGTAATAATGTGACTCCATACATGCAAATAGCATTAAGCATGGGCCAAACATCAATGCATGAGCTCAGAGTATACAGTGTAAAAATAAAAAAAACTTAAAAAAATACAAAAACTACAAATGAATACAAAAACACTAAAGCAAACAAACCTCACATAGATCCATCTGAGTGGAACAAAACCCCTCCAGAAACCCCAAACAAGACCCCGTATGAATACACCCATTTGTAATATAAACTAATCAACCACCAAAACCAAAAAATTTATATTCAGGAGAGTTGGCCACTGTATTGTTTATAAGGGGTGGCAATGGGACCAATAAAATCTGCATTTGTTTGCTATTCTCAGAAGCCTAGAACTACTTATTGCTTCCTATCATCAGGCCAGATGGAGAACAATTCTGGAATAATCTTGGATCAGGTAAGTGACAACATTTACTGAATTCTTACACATTTCTACTTGTCTCCTACCCAATTTACTGTATGTTTCAGTAGCTTCATCACCAGGTATTGTATACATTGGATTTCTTATTGCTTTATGACCTGGTCAAGATTTTAAAACTAGAGATGAGCGAAGAGTAAAATGTTCGAGGTTCGATATTTGTTTTGAGTAGCCCCTCAATATTCGACTACTTGAATCTAATATCGAACCCTATTATAGTCTATGGGGGGAAAATGCTCGTTTCAGGGGTAGGCAACATTCTATCAAATTATACTTACCAAGTCCACGAGTGAGGGTCGGGCTGGATCCTCCGAGAAGTCTTCTCCGTGTAGCGTCCCCACGGCGTCTTCCGGCTCTGAATTCACTCTGCCAGGCATCGGGCCTGGGCAGAGCCGACTGCGCATGTCTGCACTACAAGCGGGCATGCGCAGTCGGCTCTGCCCAGGTCCAATTCCTGTCAGAGTGAATTCAGATCCGGAAGACGCCGCGGGGAAGCTGCACGGAGAAGACTTTCAAAGGTAGGAGAAGAACCAGCGTTGATTGGCCGACTGTATAGCATTCGGTCAATCAATGCTGGTTCTGCATCGAACTTTTACATTTGAATAGTGAGTAATACTCGATCGAGTGCGAGTATATCGAATACCTACTCGATCGAACACTACTCGCTCATCTCTATTTAAAACCTAATTCTTTTTCAATTTATTGTATTTCATTTAGGAATCACCGGTAAGAGTTGACTTAATTTTTCTCAGAAGCTGATCGTCTTTTATTAAATAGCACAATATGCCTAATTTAGAGAAGTAAAGCCTAGATCGATCTTTGACAATCGTTTCTTCATTTTATTTTGATTTTTGAATTTACTTGGATTGATTATTGCAATTGAATAAATAGGAATTCCCCAATATAGTTCCTTCAATGGACGTTTTGCAAGAGAATGTGATCCAGTAATGTTGTTAAGCTGTGGAGAATTCTACTCTCTTACTTTGCCTTACATAACCATGAGAATGTCAGCTCTGATGGGAAATAATGGGGTTTCCATTTGTAATCCTGGCCTTATTGCTTTATATTCAAAATCAGATCTTCCCTATACATATTTGGTTCTTATGCTTAATGTTCTTTTCTGTTTTAGACAATTCTGCCGGACAATTATTGTGAAAATCTTCCTAAAGAGAAGAAAAGTTGTTAGGAAATGGCAGAACCAATAGAGGAAGGTTACTGGATCTGCACTACAGACCTCCTTCAATCTGAAGGAGCAATAAAACGACCAAGACTTTTGCCACTATCCATAAAAATGTATGCGTTTGTGCCAAAGGAGCCAAAGAAATCCAAGGACATTGACTTTCGGGCCATCAACCACTTTGTTTGAGACAACAGAAGGAGAGGAGATGAATAGCACAAGTGGGTGAAACAAGAAAAACGGATGATATGGCCAAAGAGAAATATATACACCCAAAGAAGAAATTTCATCTCAGATTTCTGCAGAGTTAGAAATGCCCCCTATTCAGTATGTTTTTTTTTTTTGTTTTTTTTTTTTTTTTTTATAATAGATACATTTTAAAAAGAATTTGTTCTCAGTGTCACTGTTTTAGGTTGAGAGGAATGTATGGGGTCTGTGTGCTTTCATTGCTCACCAATTGTCAATGCGTTCGGTATTCTGTTCGGGGGGACCCCAAGTGGACTACCCAAACAGAATATCGAACACAGATGTGAATCAGGCTTAAGAGGCCTCCTGCACACAAATGACATAGATGTGGTTATCACTAGAGATGAGTGAACTGTAAAAGGTTTGTTTTGAATAGCCGTTCAATATTTAACTATTCGAACGAATATCGAACCCCATTATAGTCTATGGGGAAAAATGCTTTGTTTCAGGGGATCCCACCATTTGACTCAGGAGAGTCACCAAGTCCACTATGACACCCTAGGAAATGATGCCAACACCCTGGAATGCAACTGGGACAGCAGGGGAAGCAGGTCTGGGGGCATCTAGCAAGCCCAAGTCACTGTATCATGTTGTGATCCCTGTTAGCTTGCGATTTGCGGGAGCTGACGTTTTTCCATAGGAATACATTGACCAGCGTTGATTGGCCGAATGCCATACAGAGTACAGCATTCGGCCAATCAACGCTGGTTCTGCCGGAGGCTCGTCTGTGAGGAGGCGGAGTCTAATATTGGACCAGAATGGAGACTGCTGTGGACCGATCTAAGACTGTGCCTCCACCGGCAGAACCAGCATTGATTGGCCGAATGCTATACTCTGTATGGCATTCGGCCAATCAACGCTGGTCAATGCATTGCTATGCCGAGATGTAGCAGTGTTGGCAGTGCGCTCAGCTCGACTACTCCGAAGATGCAGTCAAGCTCAGCGCACGCCCAGCACTGCTACATCGGATATGAAGCAGAGCTGGCCATGCAATGAGCTTGGCTACTCCGGAGATGCAGTTGAGCTCAGCGTACGGCCAGCACTGCTACATCGGAGATGAAGCAGAGCTGGCTGTGCACTGAGCTCGGCTACTCCGGAGATGCAGCCGAGAGTGCAGCAGGGTTCAACGCACACTCAGCACAGCTACATCTGAGATGCAGTAGAGCTGAGTGTGCAGCAGAGCTGAGAGTGCAGCAGGGTTCTGTGATCATATTGACCCACAGAATACAGGTAACCTGTCATTTTTTCCCCACATTATCCCAAATTAAGCCCTTAAGAAATTGTCGCAAATGCATTTTTTTTTTTTTTTCCAATTCCACCTCATTAAGAATTTTTTTCCAGTTTGCCAGTACTTTGTACAGGATATTGAAAGTTGCCTTTACAAAGTAGAATTTGTCCTGCAGATTATAGGACCTCATGTGGCTCTGTGAACTGATGGCTACTGGTTATGGCTCTTGGAATGGGGAGAGGGAAAAACAGAAGTTTAAAAACAAAATTTGGCTGAGGCATGAAAGGGTTTAAAGTACTATAGCATTACTATAAATTATCTTACCTAAAAAATAGCTCTTTTTCAGGACCCGGCCAGATCCAATGAGCCACCATACCAAGCCTTCAAAATAATGACCTAAAATATTGGTTTGATATTAATTTACTCATGTGTTATCTTATTATGATTCTGCCCTTAGTTTTCTCTCAATAATATTTATTTAAAATCTATTCCCCTAATACTAAAAAAATCCCAGAATGTCTTTGTAGGCCATACCCATGGGGGCACTTAATGTTAATTACTATACCAGAGGAACATATCACTCAATGCTATATAAGAGATAGCCTTCTCTAGTCAGATTGCTCAGGAGGAAACACAACTGCAAGGCTGAGGATCAAAGAAGGTCTTCATATTTCTTTATATTCTTTTAGTCAATCATTAGAACATGTAGGGAGATACTTACGGTATGTGAGCTTAAATATTCTTTATAGATGGCAATAATATGTAATATACCATTTGATATAAATGCATTATTAATATCGCAGATGATAGGATGGATTCACAGATAGACCACAATATAGAGCAGGTTTATTTGGGTAACCATAGTAGTGTGACTGAATGTCAGATGCTCTCCCACACAAACCCAACGTTCACATGACAGTGTAAAGCAGTGATGGTGTGATGGTCATTTTTTAATGGCCGATACAATCTATGTGAATTGGGCCACTCACAGGACCACTTTTTAAATAGACTGTTTAAGGTCATGTCCTATTTTTATCTGTTTTTATTGATCCATCAATAGAATCCGATCTATGAGTGATATGTGAAAATGGGTGCCCTTTGGATGTAGAAAATGTCCATTTTTCATGGCCGTTTCATTCAACATCCATGTGAATCTAAACAACCCCATCATAAGATCTTTTGTTTTACTAGCCATTGCCTGCGACTTCATCTGCATGATGTGGGCATCGATGATCCGCCTATATCAGGGGTGGGCAATTCATTTTCCCATGGGGCTGCATGAGAAATACTATACTATAGTATAATAATATAGTAAACATAAATTCATTACAGTAGTGAAGCCATGTCATTTACCAGGATAAAAAGTATCCTATGTGTTAACCGAGGTTATAAACTATCTATGTGCCAAACTTCATCCAAATCTGTTCAGCTGTTTTTGAGTGATCGAGGAACAAACATCCAAACTTTCACATTTATAAGTATATTATTAGTAGTAGTTGTTGTTGTTGTTGTTGTTGTTGTTTTTCATTCTCTCTTTAATTTTGATGCCATATCTCTTGAGGTTTTCAGCTTACTTTAAAGGAACGGGGAAAAGGGTACTAGAAATATTAGGCAAAAAAAGTTTATGCGTTTATGTAATTTTTATTAAATAAATGATTAAAAATTATTATAATAAACCAACATACTATAAATCATTTCATTAAAGAACATACTAATTTATAGTAAGCATTGTAAACATGAATGTATAAAATCTTAATATTTTATCATCTCCCCATAACATCCTAATATCCTCACGTTTCCATACAGATTGTTTTTATCATGATAGCAATTTCGTCAACAAGTAAAAAAAATTTTTATTACTTTGTGTTTTAATTATTTAGTTTACTAAAACAAATTCCTGTTCCTGTCCATTGTAGGGGATTGTAGGGTTATAGGTCGGACTTGATGGACTGATGTCTTCATCAAACTCATCTACTATGCAACTATGTAGCCAATACATCTAATATTCGTTTCTCCTATATCCACTTAAAGCTGTGAATACTACTACGAGTGTTGTAATGGTGGCTATAAGGCTGAGTTCACTCGGGGTATTTTGGTTAGGATTTTGAGTCCGAATCCGCCTCAAAATCCTGACCAAAAAAGACGGTTCCCATTGAAATCAATGAGAGCCGGTCAGTTCTTTTTTCCGGGAGCCGCTTGTTCCGGCTTCTGGAAAAAAGAAGCGACATGCTCATTCTTCAGGCGGCCTCACGACTCTGCATGAAGACACTCCCTCCTCCCAACTAGGCCCATTCATTTGGGCCTAATCCGGCTCAGAGTGCTACGACTGGATACTGGTGTACTGCACCGGTATCCAGTCACTGCTACCCGTATTTTGGACCGGAACCTGAGGCGGCCTCCATGTTATATTCCGGTCCAAAATACCCCGTGTGAACCAGGTCTAAGATGGCTAGATGGCTATATAAGTAGCTATAACTTCTAAGAAAGCCTCATTCATTACCAGAGTCATATTTAACATTGCTGAATATAATATTACAATGTTACACATTTGTCATTTAAGGGAAAATGGTCTATCCGCAATGACAATGATGGATCATGAAGCTTTATCGAGAATGTTTGATTTATGTTGCGCAGAATATTTATCCTGCATGGACAATTTGCTATCAATTATTTATTATATGCAATTTATGTTCTTAGAATATAACAGGTCTATAAGGTTCTTTTTTTAGCTATAAAATGAACATGGTCAATTCCACCTCAGTAACTGACTTTGTCTTGGCTGGTCTGGGAATTCATGAAGATCTTCGAGTGATTGTTTTCTTAATTATTCTGCTTTTTTACATAGTAGCCTTAGTAGCAAATCTGTCTATTATGCTTATCTCTATTTTTGATATTACTCTCCATACACCCATGTATTTCTTCTTGTACAACTTGGCTTTCCTTGACATTTTTTACTCATCGGTGGTTGTCCCCAAGATGCTGACAGATCTTATGTCACAGAAGAAGATGATCCCATTTTATGGTTGTATGCTACAAGTCCATTTCTTCCATTTCTTGGGTAGTACAGAAGTTGTACTATTTTCCGCCATGTCCTATGACAGATATGTTGCTATTGCACATCCTTTGAGATACTCAACCATTATGAGTTACAAGGTCTGTATTGGTTTATCTTTGTCTTCTTGGGTTATTGGATTTTCTCATGCATCGGTCCACAGTATAATGACTGCAAAACTCCCTTATTGTGGACCGAATGTAGTCAAACATTTCTTCTGCGATGTCAAACCATTGCTTGACTTGGCCTGTACAGATGTCTCGCTGAATTACAAGCTCCTTGTTAGAGTGACTGGAACTCTCGCTACGACGACGTTAATGTTGACTGTCCTTTCCTACGTCTTCATTAGTAAATTTCTTACAAAAATAAAGACCTTGCAGGGACGAATGCGCGCATTGTCTACATGTAGTGCCCATTTTACTGTGGTGACTCTCCAGTATGGGACAGCCATATTTACCTACATGCGTCCATCTACAGAGGGTTCTCTAGATCAAGACAGAGCAGCTGCCATTATGTTCTCCGTTATAACCCCGGCCTTAAACCCAATAATTTATACATTACGGAACAAAGACATGAAGAAAGCTTTCAAGAAGTTATTAAAATCATCTCTATAACTGTATATTGACACAAAAAACAGACTGAGTTACAGCTATTAAATTAAAGGGCAGCGATTCACTCCGGACATGTGTGTTTAGGAAATACACTAGTGAGAAAAAATAAGGAATTTTTTTTTGAGAAATAAGTAGATTGTTGAAGTTTAATGGCTTACAAAGGGGAAAGATTTGTTCATTCTGAAGAGAAGCCAGAGTACACCAGCCTTGCAGCCCTGGAGTCTTGGGTTTGAATCCCGCCAGGAACAACATCTGTAAAGAGTTTTATATGTTATCCCCGTGTTTTTGTGGATTTCCTCCCATACTCCAAAGACATACTGATAGGAAAAAATGTACATTGTGAGCCCTATATGGGGGAGAAGTAGGAGTAATCTTTCGTGGATGGATGATCATGTCTCCAGGTGTCCATCAGACCAGTATCCTCTGGGATAGTGCTGACTTGCCTGAAGACAAGTCTAGGAGGGGGTTTAGGGTGACGTTTAAATCTCCCAATACAACTTCACCTTGAGAAAACTGTAAAGCAGATCTACTCCAGGGTCCCTGGTCGTGGTTTGGTGCGTATATATATATTACATTTCTTGGAGAAAGAGAATATCTGTTTTCAACTTTGTGCCAATGCGTAGCACTCCGTGTCTCTTGTGTGGTGAGTTCAGTCCATTGGTGTTGAAGGTGGTGGCTGTGACTGTTACTGTAGTCATTCTAGTATATGGTGAGAGGTACCCTGCAAGTCAGGTCACTAAGGCTGCCGGTGCCTTTAGGAGAGACGAGGTCTCCGTCTGGCGCTCAGGAAAGCAAGAAAATAGGCGAGTATTAAAGAAAGGGAGATTCTATAAAAGTTATCAAAAACTTATATGCACCTCAAAATCATACCAATAGAAAGCAAAGATCATCCCTCAAAAAACAAGCCCTGAACCAACTCTGTCAACTGAAATATAAAAATGTTACTCATCTTACAAGATGGTCATGCAAATATAATTTTACGCGCACAAATGTGTTTTTTTGTTCTGCAAAATTTTAATAATGTAAAAAACCAATATAAATGAGGTATTGCCGTAATCCTGCTGTCCTGCAGAATAAAGGGAACATGTTACTTATGCTGTACGCAACATTAAAAAAAAAAAAAAAAAAAAAAAAAGGTAAAAAGCAATGCCAGAATTAAGTTGTTATGGGCAACCTGAAAAAATGGGGTCATTAAAAAAAAAATACATCTCATACAGTAAAAAAAAAAAAAAAAAATCATCCCTCATATGGTCACATCACCAGGAAAATAAAAAAGATATAGCTTGTACAAAAAAAAAAAACAAAGTGCCAAATCATTAGAATACAATTGGCTGCGGCAGGAAGGGAATGTATAAGCAGTGCGAGCTTGTAGCAGGTGACTCTGCAATTTTAGAGCTTACAAGGGAAAATAAATTAAGTGAACCCCCTAGAGTGCCCCCCATAATCATAGGAGCTATTGGTGTTGTAGTAGAGAATTTGGTGTACCTAATGTACTCTGCACAGTTTATGTATTCACTTTTCACCATTCTCTGTGCAGTCCCGTCTGGGATACTGATGCTTACTACACCCCCTGATAAACTCTTTGAGGGGTGCAGTTTTCAAAATGGGTCACTCCTTATGGGATTCCACTTTTTTGGTACATTAGAGGCTCTGCAAACATGACATGGTGTCTGGATACCAAACATCTTAATCTGTACTTCAAAACCCGCATAGTGCTCCTTCCCTTCTCTGCGCTCCTGTTCGCCCAAACTACAGTCTATGCCACATGTATGACTCTGGTATACCCAGAATAATGTACGTAATGTCATATGTGGGTATAAACTGCTGTTTGGGTACAGAAGGGAATGAGCGATATTTGTTTTTTGGCGCACAGATTTAGACTTTGGATTTCATGACACTTTTGCAGAGCTCCTGAAACATCAGTAAACTGGAATCCCCTGACATGTGATCCCATTTTGTTAACTATACCCCGCCTGAAGCAATTTATCTAATTATTGCTATAACTAGAAATGAATATGCAGCTGAAAGTGAAAGTTGAAAATGGCAATTTTTCAAGGAATATGTAATTTCAATGCATAATATTTTGTGCCCGGCTTGTATCAGAGATGAATGCTTCAAAAGCTGTTGTGCCTGGGATACCCACTTACAGTTTTTGGAGAGTGTGTCTCTGCTGACGCAAACTGGGCACAAAATATTGGGCACTGAAATGGCGTAACTCTAGAAAAATTGCAATTTTCCTTTTTCATTATCAGCTGCGTAATCATTTATTAAAATAGTTTCCAAAATGGGGTCACAAGTCTGTGGATTCCAATTTACTGGCTATTTAGGGGCTCTGCAAAAGTGGCATGACCTCCAAAAACCAAACTATTCTTCAAAAACCAAAATAGCGCACCTTCCCTTCTGTGTCCGACTGTGCCCAAACATCAGTTTGTACCCACATATGACATTAAGTATGTTATCCTGGGTACACCAGTGTCATACATGTGGGCATAAACTGCTGCTATGGCACACATGAGGGTGCAGATGAGAAGGAGCGTTATGTGGCTTTTGGAGAGTAGATTTACATTGTTGGATTTTGGACACCATGCCATATTTGCAGACACCATAAAACTGCCCCTACACAATGGGGTCCCTTCTTGGGGAATTCCAATTTACTGTCACCTCCAGGGATCTGGAAAAAAAAAAAAAAAAACATGGTGTCCAGAAATTCCCTTTGAATCTGTACTCCAAAAGTTAAAAAGTGCAGTGCTTCAACTCTTCTAAGCCCTGTTGTGTGCCTAAGCTGCAGTTTACAACCACATATTTAACTTTTTTGTACCCAGGATAGCCCACTTCATAGTTTTGAGTACATGTTTCTGATGACTCAAAATGGGTACAATGTATTGGGCACCAAAATGGCAGATTTCTTTTAAAAATTTCAATTTTCACTTTGTACATTAATTTTTGGGAAGCATTTTTAGGCTCAAAATGATAATAGCCATTGAGAAGTTCTGTAGCTGTAGTTTCTAGAATGCAGTCATTTTTGAGGGATTTCCATTGTTTTGGTACAATGGGGCAAAAAAGTATTTAGTCAGTCACCAATAGTGCAAGTTCCACCACTTAAAAAGATGAGAGGCGTCTGTAATTTACATCATAGGTAGACCTCAACTATGAGAGACAAAATGTGAAAACAAATCCAGAAAATCACATTGTCTGATTTTGTAAGAATTTATTTGAAAATTATGGTGGAAAATAAGTATTTGGTCACCTACAAGCAATCAAGATTTCTGGCTCTCACAGACCTGTAACTTCTTCTTTACGAGTCTCCTCTTTCCTCCACTCATTACCTGTAGTAATGGCACCTGTTTAAACTTGTTATCACTATAAAAATACACCTGTGCACACCCTCAAACAGTCAGACTCCAAACTCCACTATGGTGAAGACCAAAGAGTTGTCAAAGGACACCAGAAACAAAATTGTAGCCCTGCACCAGGCTGGGAAGACTGAATCTGCAATAGGCAACCAACTTGGATTGAAGAAATCAACTGTGGGAGCAATAATTAGAAAATGGAAGACATACAAGACCACTGATAATCTCCCTCGCTCTGGGGCTCCACGCAAAATCTCACCCCGTGGGGTCAAAATGATCACAAGAACGGTGAGCAAAAATCCCAGAACAACGTGGGGGGACCTAGTGAATGAACTGCAGAGAGCTGGGACCAATGTAACAAAGCCTACCATCAGTAACACACTACGCCGCCAGGGACTCAGATCCTGCAGTGCCAGACGTGTCCCACTGCTTAAGCCAGTACATGTCCGGGCCCGTCTGAAGTTTGCTAGAGAGCATTTTGATGATCCAGAAGAGTATTGGGAGAATGTCCTATGGTCTGATGAAACCAAACTGGAACTGTTTGGTAGAAACACCACTTTACGTGTTTGGAGGAAAAAGAATACTGAGTTGCATCCATCAAACACCATACCTACTGTAAAGCATGGGGGTGGAAACATCATGCTTTGGGGCTGTTTCTCTGCAAAGGGGCCAGGACGACTGATTCGGGTACATGAAAGAATGAATGGGGCCATGTATCGTGAGATTTTGAGTGCAAACCTCCTTTCATCAGCAAGGGCATTGAAGATGAAACGTGGCTGGGTCTTTCAACATGACAATGATCCAAAGCACACCGCCAGGGCAACGAAGGAGTGGCTTTGTAAGAAGCATTTCAAGGTCCTGGAGTGGCCTAGCCAGTCTCCAGATCTCAACCCTATAGAAAACCTTTGGAGGGAGTTGAAAGTCCGTGTTGCCAAGTGACAGCCCCAAAACATCACTGCTCTAGAGGAGATCTCCATGGAGGAATGGGCCAACATACCAACAACAGTATGTGCCAACCTTGTGAAGACTTACAGAAAACGTTTGACCTCTGTCATTGCCAACAAAGGATATATAACAAAGTATTGAGATGAAATTTTGTTACTGACCAAATACTTATCTTCCACCATAATTTGCAAATAAATTCTTACAAAATCAGACAATGTGATTTTCTGGATTTGTTTTCTCATTTTGTCTCTCATAGTTGAGGTCTACCTATGATGTAAATTACAGACGCCTCTCATCTTTTTAAGTGGTGGAACTTGCACTATTGGTGACTGACTAAATACTTTTTTGCCCCACTGTACTTTAGGGGCTCTACAAATGAAACATGACACCTGAAAACTAATCTTCCCAAAACCTGCCCTCCAAAAGCCAAATAGTGTTCTTTCCATTCTGAACTTCACCACATACCCATACAGTAATTTACAACCACGTATGGGGCATTTCTGTGTTCAGGAGAAATTTTGTAACAACCTGTGTTGTGTTTTTCTTCTTTATCCCCTTGTAAAAATTAAAAATATGGTGATAAATGGATGGTTTATTGGAAGAAAATGTAATTTTTAATTTTTACATCCCAATATTAATAGAATCTGTGAAACATCTGTAGGGTGAAAATGCTCAATATACCTCTTGAGAAATTCCTTGAGGGGTTTAGTTTCCAAAATGCAGTCAATTTGTTTTGTTTTTTTCCATTATATTGGTATTTTAGGGACTCTGCAAATGCGACATGGCACCTGAAAACTATTCCAGAAAAATCTGCTCTCCAAAAGCCAAATAGTGCTCTTTCCATTCTGAGGCTTGCCATGTATTTTCTTGTGAAAATGAAAAAAATGGGGCTAAATTGATGGCATAGTGGAAACAAAGCTATTTTTAATTTTCATGTCCCAATATTTAAAAAAATCTGTAAAACAGCTGTGGGGTCAAAATGCTCACTACACTCCTTGATATGTTCTATGAGGAGTGTAGTTTGCAAAATGGGGTAATTTTTAGGGGTTTACTTTGTATTGATACTCTAGGTCCTCTGCAATTGCAACATAGCACCTGAAAACTATTCCAGCAAAATCTAAACTAGCAATAACTCTTGTTAAATTCTGTCAAGGGTGTAGTTTCCAAAATGGGGTCACTTTTGGGTGGTTTCCAATATATTAGTTACAAATGAGACATGGTGCCTGAAAACTATTCCAGCAAAATCTGCTTTTCAAATGCCAAGTCTCGCTCCTTCACTTCCATGTGCTGCTGTGTGCCCAACAATCAGTTTACACCCACTTGTGGGGTATTTCTGTGCTTAGGAGAAATTGCATAAGAACATGTGAGATGCATTTTCTCCTGTAACCCTTTGTGAATGTGTTAGTTTTAGGGATAAATGAATGTACTATTGGATAAAAATGAAATGTCTAAATTTTACCTCCATGTTGTTTTAATTCCCATGAAATGCTTAAAGGGTTAACAAACTTCCCAAATGCTGTTTTGAATTATAGATAGGGTGCAGTTTTGAAAATGGAGTAATTTATGAAGGTTTCTAATATATGGGCCTTGATAATCCTCTTCACATCTGAAGTGGTCCCTAAAAAATGATTTTGGAAAATTTTCTTGTAAATCTGGAAAATCACTTAGACTTGTAAGCCTTGTAGCATCCAAAACAAAAGGACAATTAAAAGATGATTCCAATATAAGGCAGAGATTTCATAGATAATATTTATTCATGTATTTTGGTGTTATGACTATCTGCCTGAAAAGCAAAGCGTTTCACATTTTGAAAATTGTGATTTTTTTTCTCAAATTTCCATCAAACTACCTAATTTTTTAGAAATAAATACAAAACTACTGATCAATGTTTACCACTAACATGAAGTGCAATGTGTCATGAAAAAACAAACTCAAAATCACTTGTGTAAGTTATGGCATCTCAAAGTTATTGCCATATAAAGTGACACATATCAGTTTTGAAAAACGAGGCCTGGCCCATAAGGTACTTTTAGGCCCGGTCCTTAACCAGTTAAGTATTCCTAGTTTTCATAGCACAGACACATATTTTAATGTTGTACACAGATTATAAAGAATTTATATATTTTTTTTAATTACCCTTGGCCCATTGAGTTTTTGATCAATGATTAAAAATGTATTTCCCTAATGGCGGATCCATTTCAGAATCCTTTGGGGCACTTAATGTTAATTGCAATATAGAAAAACAATTCCACTCAATGCTATAAATGTCGCAGGCAAAACAAATAGCCATCTCCAGCCATAAAGAGGAAACCAATCGTGAAGACTGACAATCCACCAAAGAAGATCCTGAAACTTTCTTCTTAATCAGAAAATGTAAGGATAAACCTAAGGTACAATATATGAGCAGGAATATTCTTTGGAAACCAGTTAAATAGTTTTTATATATAAATGTAATGTTTTATTAAAATCACTCGTAGGCAGCAGTAGGTATGACTTGGAGAACTTCACCAGTTCATATCCAATGGAAGAGCAGCACGCCATCATTCCTAAATTACTGTAGCTTTATTCATCCAAGCTAACAATGACGATTGAGCATGACATTGAGGGCAGTCTCGAACATAATGTATCACTGTAGTAAAATATTGAATGGTTCTAATGGTTCACTCCTTATACAAGGGATCAATTCAACAGTGGGAATAACACTTGTGCAACAAGAGACAAAAATAGTCACATAGATGCTAGGCTTGATCAAGGAATATCAGGAGGCTTATTTCTGTAGATAAGATACTCAATTACACTCTACTACCCAACCAGCGATATATTGGTGTATTGTCATTCTTGTATATTGACTGTAGAAATCTATTTGTCGCATCTTAGCTGGTGATGGGGATATTGTTTGAACTAGTAGCCCAAGTGGGGCACGTTCTATCCTACTAGCCTGAGTCCACTGCTAGAAATTTTACATTTTTCTTTTGCATTATCCCCTTCTCTCTTTATCGTCATTCTACATTGGGAATGAGCACATTACCAGATATCCATGTACAACACTTGGGCTTGCACAGTTAGGGTAAGTTCACAGGGTTTTTAGGTCAGGATTTTGGGGTCGTATCTGCCTCAAAATCCTGACCAAAAATACGGCTCCCATTGAAATCAATGGGAGCCGGTCAGTTTTTTTCTGGGAGCCGTTTGTTCCAGCTTCCGGAAAAAGAAGTGAGATACTCATTCCTTCAGGCGTATTCACCTCGCGACATCCGACTGAAGACACTTCCTCCTGACTAGGCCCATTCATTTGGGCCTAATCCAGAGTGGAGCGCGCGACTAGAAACCGATGCACTGCACCGGCATCCAATCACAGCTACCCGTATTTTGGATCGGAACCTGATGTGGCCTCGGTCTTAGGTTCCAGACCAAAAAACCCCGTGTGAACTTACCCTTACAGTAGGGTGCTTGTAAATGATGATCACAATTCTAAACTACGAATGGCCACCACCACTTACCTAGTTTCACCAAAAAAACAGTCCTAATTTAAGGCATACTTTATGTATCGTTGCATATTTTTATGCCCAGATGTAATGCACCATCATATAGAAGTATAGAAGCACGAGAAGCAAATTCCCATTAGAACTAGACACGAGGTTGATTTTTTTTTTTTTTTTTTTAGGAGGGTATCAAAAAAACACAGATGCACTTTAAGTATTTAAAAACAGTATGTAGACGCTGGAGTAATATTTTGTTTGGGGGCATTCTAATGCCACAATGAAACTACTCGTAAAATAAAATGTGTTATTTTGGTGCATTATGTATGTGTTACTATAGGGCTTAAGGAACGGCATATTCCAAATTACATAGCATCAGAATCATACCTAAATAATTTTACAATTTTGGCCACCGAATTATGACGTAAAAAAATTTGGTGCAGTGGTTTTATTTATAATTTGTGGGGTTTTTTTGTATGTTTTCCATACAAAGTATGAAAGCATATGGTATATTTAGAAGCTAAGTAAATTTACTAAATAAATCTAAAACCCTAAAGCCTCCCGCACATGGAGTGGTAGATATCTTATCTTATCTTATATAGTGCACTGGGTGGCCATATTATGCTATCCTTCAGATATTCTCTCTTAAAAACCAGGTAGAATACTAAACCTCCATAACACAACATTTGTTTTGATAAAGAATAGGAAAACAGAGAGTAAGACATGACCAAGTTTCAACCTTGAAATGTGATCCTTCTGTTCGTGGGAATTACCAGCCTCAACTTCAGGTCTTGTGAGGAACTCCCAGCATCATACAGTAGTTATTTATGCTGTTAGGAGTCCCTGCATCTCAGCAACACTGGAATTTGTATGAGACAATATGTAGCTAAGAGGTAGGGACTAGGGTTGATCGGATTCCGATCGGCGATCAAGTAAATTTCACGATCGAGATTGGAATTCCGACCCGATCTTTTCCAGTGGGATCAAGATCGGAGGTTATCTCAAGATCGGCTCAACCCTAAAAGTGACTTTTCCCATAGAAAAGCATTGACTAGGGTTGAAGATCGGGATCGGAAAAGATCGGATTCCGATCGGCGATCGAGCAAATTTCACGATCGGGATCGAGATTGGCTGGAAAATGATCGGAATTTGAATTTTAAAATCGATCTTGAAATCTCAAGATCGGCTCAACCCTAGTAGGGACTCCTACCATCATATAGAACCATACTGCTAGGAGTCCTTATCGCGGCATAAGGTAAATCTAGCCAACACGTGAACCGAGTTCCATGGCTGAAACTTGGTTATTTGAATGAGGGGTAACTTATCATCGCAAGATAAAAGACTGAATCCTCTGGAGATCTTGACGACCATCAGTTCTACAGACTTTCATTTATTGACATGTATTACTGCTCTAAAATCCCTTAGCGAAAATCTATACACAAATTGTGTACATTTTAGTAGATATCTTATTTATGAAGCCTTTTCTAATAATATTTCAGGACTCCTCGATTTCATCTTACGATCATTTTTTTCTTGAACGAAAAATCTAATCCAATTTCAAGTAAAACAATTTCTAAAACTTATAATATTTAATGCATTGCCCTGGGTCTACAAAATACAATGATTGCTTCTATTTAGCCATATTGGGTTCACAATACAATATATGAAATGGACAAGCACAACTGCTCCATGGTGACTTACTTTGTCTTGGACGGTCTGGGAGCTCAAGATGATCTTCGGATGATCCTCTTCGTAAGCATTTTATTATTTTACATAGTAACCTTGGTAGCAAATCTGTCTATAATAATTATCCCTATTTTTGATTCTACTCTTCATACACCAATGTATTTCTTCTTGTATAACTTGGCTTTCCTTGACATCTGTTACTCATCGGTGGTTGTCCCCAAGATGCTCATAGACCTTATGTCACAGAAGAAGATGATCTCATTTTATGGCTGTATGCTACAAGTCCATTTCTTTCATTTCTTGGGTAGTACAGAAATTATATTATTTTCGGTCATGTCCTATGATAGATTTGTGGCCATTGCACATCCTTTGAGATACTCAACCATAATGAATTACAAGGTCTGTTTTGGTTTAACGTTGTCTTCTTGGGTCATTGGATTTTGTCATGCCTCGGTCCACAGTATAATGACTGCAAGGCTTCCATTTTGTGGACCAAATGTGGTGAAACATTTCTTCTGTGATGTTAAACCTGTGCTTAACTTGGCCTGTACAGATGTAACTCTGAATTTCAACCTGCTTACTGGTGTAACTGGAACAATAGCTTCAATAACCTTATCGTTGACTGTTCTTTCCTACATCTTTATTAGCAAATTTCTCATAAAAATAAAGACCTCACAAGGACGAAAACGTGCAGTGTCTACATGTAGTGCCCATTTCACTGTGGTTACTCTCCAGTATGGGACAGCCATTTTCACCTATATGCGCCCAACTACAGAAGATTCTCTAGATCAAGACAGAGCAGCCGCCATTATGTTCTCCGTCATAACCCCAGCCTTAAACCCAATAATTTATACATTAAGGAACAAAGACATGAAGAAAGCTTTACAGAAGTTGCTTAAAAGAGCTCATTGATAAATTATATGTAATAAATGTAAATCTCTTAGATATCTGAAAGTAAAATTTTTATTTGAAAGTATCTTATGTATGCAATATTATTGTGCACAGTTAAAAAAAATATTAATTTATGTTTGTTTTATTCTTAATAGAAATATACCGTTACTGTATTTTTGACAAAAAATGTAAACAAAAATTTTTACTCACTTGTTAAAATTATTTTTAGATTTATAATAATTTCTGAATATTTTATTTTTAATTTTAATTCATCTATAGTTACATAGTTACGTAGTAGATGAGGTTGGATGAAGACATCAGTCTATCAAATCCAACCTATAACCCTACAGTTCCCTATAATGTTGATCAAGAGGAAGCCAAAAAAAACATGAGACTTATGCCAATTGCCCCATTTCAGTGGAAAAATTCCTTCCCGACTCTATTATAATTGTCTGATGTGACCTAGATCTGCATCATGGGGTCATCAATATAGATAATGTGTGCTTTATTAGATTAGTGTTTTGGTTTTTTTTTTCTTAAAAATCATAGAAAGACCCAGTGATTGTATATTGCACTTTACAATATTCCCACCAAAGTCTATGTGTCATTTCCCCGAGTCTTTGTTGCTGGACCCTGTTTGTTTGTTTTTTTATGTAGATTGTGAGCCCCATAAAGGGATCACAATGTACTTTTTTTTTCTCCTATCAGTCCTGTGTTTGTAGAATGGGAGGAAATCCACGCAAACACAGGGAGAAAATACAAACTCCTTGTAGATGTTGTTCCTGGTGGGATTCGAACCCAGGACTCCAGCGCTGCAGTGCTAACCACTGAGCCACTGTGTTGCCCCGCTTGACCCTGTCTGTGTCACTGAGGTACCACAGACTATATCCCATTCCCTTTCTGTCCATAATGGGTATGTGACCTCATCCTTGACTCTGGATGCATTTGAAGGGTGTGCTTATTAAACACAGCTCCCTACTTAAAAAAAAAAATTCACTGCAACTGGTGCTCCAATAGGAAACCCCATTTGAACACTATTCATGAATTGCAAACTGCTCAGCCAGAAACCAAATCATCTCAGAGTCCGCATACCAGCACCTCCATGTAGACCACAATAAATTTTAGGCATATCGTACAAAAGTGGTCACTTCGAATATACTCACTATCAGAACCTCCTTGGGCCACCTTGCTCTTATACTGCCAACCATTGTTGAACCATTCCATGTTTTCTAAATCGATCTTTATAATACATATGCTATCATCATCGACTGGACCTATCGTGTGTTCCTCTCATCATTTCTGAGCCTTTATTCAGGTGTTATTTCCCCTATAGTTGTTGCAATATCTTCTTATCATTTGAGTTGCCTACTTTTTATGTAATTGATCCATATGGGCCTTGAACATCACCCTTTGGTTAAGGTGTAAATACCATGGTATTATCTGCCCACTGGATACTCTATCAGGCCTATTACTCACCATGTTACTGTCTCACCTCTGATGTGACGGCCATGTTTGGATTATACACTGTCTACTAATAAGTATGTGGACACCTGTGGTAGAATAGAAAATCAACATTTATTTATATTCAATAGTTGGTAGAACCCAGCAGATGGTATTGATCGACACAATACTCCCGGATGCCTGGTGATACTCCTGGTGTACGTGAGACATCGGTTGGGTGCGGTTTCTATGGCCAACACTCGTCGGTCTCTATCTCCCAGTTTTGGGGGTCTATCAACTCAGAGTCAATGGGAGGCTTTTTTTTTCATTGCTGAAAATTCAGCGCCAAATAAAGCGCCATTTTCCTCTGTGTGAATGGACCCTCAGGGCAAAATTCCAACAATCACTGGGTATATTCCTGTCGGTATAAACAGTGTCAAGTTTTTCATTTGAAGCATCCCTGTGTTTTACAATCGGGTTCCAATACTATACATCATTGTATACTTATATATTCTATATACCAACATGATCGATTACATTCATCCAAGAGAACTGCACATGCGAAAGTATAGCGGGGGAGCATGCATATCTCGTGTATACCTTCAATGATGTTTAATGATGCAGATCTATATGCACAATCATACACTACACCCTTCACAGAATATATCAAGGGGTATAGTGAGCACTTTGACTTCACAGCTGTTTCACAGATTTTATTAACATTGAGAAGTGAACATGAAAAATTATTTTTTTTTTCAATATACCATACATTTAGTACCAAACTTTTCATATTTACAATCAGTTAAAGAAGAAAAAACACAACCCAGTTGGTTACACCATATCGCCCGAATACAGAAATACCCCACATGTGGTTGTAAACTTCTATATGTGATGGAGCTTGGAATGGAAAGAGCGGTATTTGGCTTTTGGAGGGCAGATTTTGCTGGAATGGTTTTCAGGTGCCATGTCGCATTTGCAGGGACCCTAAAGTATCAGTACAATAGAAACCTCTAATAAGTGACCCTATTTTATAAACTACAACCAACCCTAAAGGAATTTCTCAAGGGGTATTGCCATTTTGAGCCCAAGAGTGTTTCATAAAAAATAATGTACAAATGAAAAATTAAAATTTATGCAAAATATGCAGTTTTCATGTGTATTGTGCTGCACCCACTTTGTGTCATCAGAGACACGCACTCCTAAAACTATTAAGTGGGCTAACCCAGGTACAAAAAAGTTGTATATGTGGGTGTAAACTGTTTTTGGGCACACATCAGGGCTCAAAAGGGAAGTAGCAGTGCATTTTTTTGCTTTCAGAGTATAAATGTAGAGGGACTTTCTGGACGCCATGTTGTTTTTGCAGAGACCCAGAGGTGCCAGTAAATTGGAATTCTCCAAGAAGTGATTCTATTTTGTAGGGACAGTTTTAGGGTCTCTGAAAACTTGGCATGGCATCCAAAAACCTGATGTGTTCCAAAAGCACATAGCTCTCCTTCTTCTGCGCCTTGCTGTGTGCCCAAATTGTAGTTTAAACCCACGTGTTTGACACTAGTGTACCCAGGACGTATTTATGTAATGTATTTAATGTCATATGTGGGTATAAACTGATGTTTGGTCATAGCCAGGCACAGAAGGGAAGGGGTGCTGGTTAATTTTTTGAAGCATGGTCTGGTTTTTGGACATCATGCCACCTTTGCAAAGCCACTGAATTGGCTGTAAAGTGGAAGCTGCAGACATGTGACCACATTTTGGAAACTACACAACTGAAGGAATTTGAGCATTGCATTAGTTTAATTTACAGAAATGAATGTGCAGCTGATCATGAAAAGTGAAAAATTAAATTACTAAATCCAACACAACAGCATGTCCAATCTCAGTTCTTCAAGGGTTAGAAGAAGCCTGCAGAAGATGTCAACATACAACAGACACTACAATGAAGTGCAGGAGTGATAAGTGACACTGTTGGTATTATTCTGGGGTCCCCAACGTATTACAGTGGTTCATGGGTGATGAACCCCCCAAATTTTTGCATTTGGACATAGAATTCTTGGAAAATTTGTAATGAACCTGGCTCATTCGTGCAAATCAGGCCACAAAAAATTTGAATTCATTATTGCACAGTTTAGGTAAAATTCAGTGATGTAACAAAAGTCTTGTGGGCCTGGGTGCAGACTTTTGTCTGGGCCCCCTTCCGCCTTCCCGTGGTTGGCCCCACACAGTATTATATGCCCAGCAGTGGCCACCCCAGTATTATATGCTCCGAACAGCCCCCTTCTGCTCGGGTGCTATTATTATACTCTGGGGTCTCTTCAGATCCCTGAGTATAATAATATCCATAGTGATCCAGGGCCCCGGCCGTCTCTACTGTAAGTAAAAGGTAAGCAGGTATTCATTGTAAATAAATATAGGTCTGACCTTTGCATTTTCCTAATAATGGTTAAACATTAAGTCTCTTGATGTTGAATGAATTAGAGAAATCCTTCGCGGACCACGTCCACTGGGACACTTAACATCAATTACTACATAGAAAATAATCTACTCAGCCCTATATATATATATATATATATAAAACAGTGAAAAACAATTACTACATTTTTCCAATCAGATTGCTCCGAGTGAGTCCTCAAGACTGAGAATTGAACAAAGATGATTCTCATGTTATCAATAACAAGAAAAGTCAACAACAAGAAAATCTAGAGACAAGGTTAAGGTATGTGAAGATGAAGATTTTTTTTGTCAGTGGATAATATTTTTATTTCCCTGTCTATTTACCATAAAATTATGTACTGCAACAAAATAGGATACAAGATGGATAGGTGACAGATGGACGTGAGTATGCGCCATCCAAATTGGATTTGCACTCCTCACCTAGAAAGATACAGTATATACTGTGCTGCTTTGGACTTTGTTCTAGTGATACATAGATAGAGAGTTGATTCCAAAGATAAATTTAAAAAATCTTTAAAAAAGCAAAAAAAAAAAAAAAAAAAAAAACCCTACAACGTAGAATTTAACTGTCCCACCATTGCCATTTTCCATCTGTCCAATTTTATTTTTTACTCCCCACCTTCCAAAATTCATAACGTTGTATTTTTCTGTTTACACAGTATGAGTTTTTATTTTTTGCAGGACAATTTGTACTTCCTAAAGGTGCCATTTAATATTCTGTATGATGTACTGGGGGGGGGGGCTGCATGTGTGTCATTTTCACATGGGTTAAGTCTTTATGGCAAAGATGAATGATTAGTCTATTTTACGCTTGCACAATGACTCAAGTAGCATGCTGCGAGCACAATAAAAAAATTCCAATGCTTGTAGAAACACTCAATTAAAGAAAAAAAAATATTCCTGTATTTTATATATAGAGAGGGTTTTTTACATATCAATATTGATTATTCTGTTAGGCTATGCTTAACGGAGCAATGGTTAAATTGGAATTATTTATGTTTGAGCTTGTTGAAGATGGTATAATGGTCTGAAGAAAGGGATTAGAGATGAGCGAGTAGTATTCGATCGAATACCTCGCTCCCATAGGAATGCGTGTAAGCGGCTGAACACCAAGGGGTTAAACGCACTGGATATTTGATGTGCTTAACCACTTTGTGTTCGGCCGCTTACACGCATTCCTATGGGAGTGAGGTATTCGATCGAATACTACTCGCTCATCTCTAAAAGGGATACATTCTCCAAAACATGTTATATCTTTATATCTATCTTTATATCTAAATTTATCTGGAATCGTTGTTTGGTGAACCATTCATCTGTCGGAAATACAAAGAAGAAAGCGTCACCATCAATATCAGCATCCTATTATCTCTACACATTTCGATTTATTCTGGCCTGGACGATTTAATGGCAAGATTCCAAGGATCTCAGCACCCTGATAAGCCTTCAAACTGTAGTATCACAACAAGATACCATCCAAGGTTCTTATCCAACTCACAAGGGATCACGTTTGTGTGTTTTTTCCTTACAGAATTTGAGGATTTGCTCCTGTATGGTAGAGTATCCTGGAGAAATTCTCCCCTAGAAACAACAGGTGAATGTTGGTAAGGATGTTGGCATTGTATTGTTACTAGAGATGAGCGAGTAGTATTTGATCAAGTAGGTATTCGACAGAATACTATGGTATTCAAAATACTCGTGCTCGATCGAATATTACTCCTATTCGCAGTAAAGATTCAATTGAGAACCAGCATTGATTGGCCGAATGCTGAATGCTATACAGTGTACAGCATTCGGCCAATCAACGCCTGGTTCTGTTTTAAAAACATTACAAAACTTAAAAGTTTTGAAGAAAAATAATTTAAATCACCATATTCTGACATCTGTAAATTTTTAATATTTCTCTGTACAGGGCTGTGTAATGTGAGTTTTTTTTTTGTTTTTTTTTTAAGGACAATATGTAGTTTTTATTGATATGATGGAGATTATATGATGTTTTGATTGCTTTTTATTCCTTGTTGTTTGGTAAGGTAAATCGGCAAAAATTCAGCCATTTTGATTTTTTTTTGTCTGTTACGGCATCTACCATATGGGACAAATGTTTTTATATTTTAATAGTTCACAGGCAGTCTTCAGTGGTTACAGCACTATGACAGGGCTGGGAGCCTTGGGAAGGCTCCTAGCAGCCATGATAATGTGACGGCTCCCAGTATCGCACTGCCCCAGATTACAGATTCGCATAGGGAAACTGAAAGTAACTACTAAGATGCCGGCATTTGAGTGGTTAAATGCCAGTGATCAGAATCATCTCTGATCACAGGCAATGCTGCCAGGTCCCTGCTATGTGAAACAGCACAGACCCGGCAGCTAGTGTGCCCATGTGACACCATATATATAGTCATGCGTACTAGTGTTGAGCGAGTGGTATTCGATCAAATACCTCGCCAACATAGAAATGCGTGTAATCGGCTGAACACCAAGGGGTTAAATGCATTGACGTCCAAAAAGACAGAAACGGTGCCGTCCGTAGCTGAGAAACTGATTTGGTTATAACCTCGCATCATGCAGCAAAGGCTTCTGGGAAGTCGGGCATGTTGTTCAGGGTTGCTTGCTATAGAGGGCAGCATAACAGAGGCACTGTCTCCCTCTTTACATCTTGGGAGACAGATTTGCATATTCTTCCCATGTTGAATATTCGAAGCATTTAACCCCATGGTGTTCGGCCGATTACGCGCATTCCTATGACGGTGAGGTATTCAATCGAATACCACTCGCTCAACACTGTGTACCAATACCTGCATGTACGTTCTGGTGCGCATAGGGGTTAACCTTTAGATGCCATGGTGAGGTGTGACCGTGGAGTCTAAGAAATTATTTACACTTAAACTTTCATTCTCTATACCAAAATGTTCACCCACCCACCATGTTCATGGTGAGATTGCAGGAGATGTTCAGTAGATGGGAGACATCTGAATACTCTCAGGCCTGACAATATTTCAGTTAGAAGCTATAAAAATGGAAATCACCCGCTCTCCACATGTTACATCTAAAAGTAAATAATTTTTTTTTAGTATTTTATGGAAATGGATGAACTATCAAAATTACAATATTATTTTATACAATATCGTACATATTTGTGCAAATTCTAAAATACATATCTGATGGATGAACCCTCCGAATGTTGACATAAAAATTTCTCTGAACTCTCTTATTGATTTTCAATTTTAGTTCTTGAAAAATAAGTCAATTCCAATCTTAAGTAATAATTTTTAGAACATATGACACGAGGAATGTAAAATATGTAATTTTTTTCCTCTAGGGTATATGGTTCTCCAACAGCAAGAACGATGGCTCATAAAGTATAGAACTTTTTAAAGAAATTTTGCTGAATTGTGAAAGATTATTTTTCTAGTATTATTATTGAACTCATCTTCCTCAATCTAGAAAATTTTTGTAATTGTTTATTTTTTATTTGCTATATTGGGGTCCAGATACAACACATATACAATGAATGTAAGCAACTATACCTCAGTGACTGAATTTGTCTTGGCTGGTCTGGGAGTCAAAGACGATTTAAAGGTGATGTTCTTCTTAAGCTTTCTGTTACTATACTTGTTAACCTTGGCCACAAATCTGTCCATAATGATTATCACTATTTCTGATCTCAATCTCCATACTCCCATGTATTTCTTCTTGTGGAACTTGGCTTTCCTTGACATCTGTTACTCATCGGTAGTTGTCCCCAAGATGTTCACAGATCTTATATCTCAGGAGAAGGTGATCTCATTCTATGGCTGTATGCTACAAGTACATTGTTTCCATTTCTTCGGTAGCACCGAGGCTGTACTGTTTTCAGTCATGTCCTATGATAGATATGTGGCCATTGCACATCCCTTGAGATACTCAATCATCATAAATTACAATGTCTGTTGTGGACTTACCTTGTGTTCTTGGGTCATCGGATTTTTTCATGCATTATTACACAGTATAATGACTTCAAGGCTTCCATTTTGTGGACCAAATGTAGTGAAACATTTCTTCTGTGATGTTAAACCATTGCTTAGTTTGGCCTGTACAGATGTCTCTCTTAACTTCAAGCTGCTTGTTAGAGTCACTGGAACATTAACTGTAGTAACCTTAATGCTGACTGTCCTTTCCTACATTTTTATTAGCAAATTTCTTATAAAAATAAAGACTTCACAAGGACGAAAACGCGCATTGTCTACCTGCAGCGGCCATTTTACTGTAGTTACTCTGCAGTATGGAATGGCTATATTCACCTACATGCGCCCAACTACAAAATATTCTTTAGATCAAGACAGAGCAGCTGCCATTATGTTCTCTGCTATAACCCCAGCATTAAACCCAATTTTATATACATTAAGAAACAAAGACATAAAGAAAGCTTTCAAAAAGTTTCTTAAAATTTCCCGTTGATCTAATGTATTCAATATTATATACCATAAATACTAAATATGTTACTGAAGTTAAGAAAATAATGTATCAGTTGTATATAATGTTATACTACATAATGAATAACATTTTACTGAATTTTATTCAATAAAATCTCTTTTATTCTATGATTAGAAGACAAGTGGGATGCCCAGCTCAGTTATTGACAACCTTACTATTAGAGATGAGCGAGTAGTACTCGATCGAGTAGGTATTCGATTGAATACTACAGTATTCGAAATACTCGTACTCGATCGAGTACCACTCGCTATTCGAATGGAAAAGTTTGATGCAGAACCAGCATTGATTGGCAGAATGCTATACAGTCGGCCAATCAACGCTGGTTCTTCTCCTACCTTTAGAAGTCTTCTCCGTGCAGCTTCCCCGCGGCGTCTTCCGGCTCTTCATTCACCCTGCCAGGCATCGGGCCTGGGCAGAGCCGACTGCGCATGCCCGCACTACAAGCGGGCATACGCAGTTGGCTCTGCCCAGGCCCGATGCCTGGCAGAGTGAATGAAGAGCCGGAAGACGTCGCGGGGACGCTGCAAGGAGAAGACTGCTCGGAGGATCCAGCCTGACCCTCACTTGTGGACTTGGTAAGTATAATTTGTTTGAACGTTGCCTACCCTGGAATGAGCATTTTCCCCCCCATTAGACTATAATAGGGTTCGATATTCGATTCAAGTAGTCAAATATTGAGGGGCTACTCGAAACGAATATCGAATCTTGGACATTTTACTGTTCGCTCATCTCTACTTACTATATCATTTATTAATATTATTATTTTTAGATATACTTGGTATGTATGTAAAGGGTCTGCATAAATAGCTCGATGAACTAGTGCAATAAACAACAACTAAATGACTGAACTCGTACATTGCGAGTGAAAACCTTGTCCGTTAAGGTCTTTCAATGTACAAGGAAAGTAGGAGATGAATGTACAGTAGAGATGGGTGAATCGATTCATAACAAACTGGATTTGAACCGAATATTCCAAAAAATAATTTTTTAATGAAACGGAACCATTTGCAATTCAATGCAGATAAATTAAATTGCCCTCAGCGACATGCACTGCATTCAATTATTATACTCTTGGGTCTCTTCAGAATATCCTATAATAGGTGGAGGCCCAGGGGAGGTGACTAAATAAAAAGCATTTATACTCACCTTCTATAAACTCTCTTGGGCTTCTTCATTGTGTCTGGCACTGTGTCTCTGCCTAGTGCTCTCCTGTGACATCATGCACCTGAGGTCACTATTGAGGCCAGTGATTGGGCATCATGATGCTGGGATCGCCCATGTGACCATTGTGGACCATCACAGACCTCAGTGGTGACCCTGGGCACATGACGTCATGGGAGATCGCCAGAAGGCCCAAAAGAGGTAACAGAAGGTGACTATAAATCTTTACTTATCTATTTTAAATATAATTTTATCACATTTTACAAGATACAGAAATGAATAAGATTATAGGTAATAATACAGTTTCTTGTGGAAACATCCTGAATCCATAAGGAAACACCGAAAATATAAAAAACTGAATGTGTATAACTAGCAATCAGACAAGTAACAGGGGAAGAAATAGGGAAGGGAGGGAGAAAAGGAGCAGTAACAGAGAAAACAGGGTAGGGAAGTAGGGATTAGGGTTGAGCGATCTGGATCGGGAAAGATTGGATCCCAATCGGCGATCAAGCAAATTTCATATTCGGGATCATCTGGAAAATGATTGAAAATTGGATTTTAAAAACGATCCTGAAATCTCAAGATCTGCTCAACCCTAGTAGGGATACATTGGTAAGATTTTCTAAGGAGAGGAGTAGGTGTGAAAAAGGGAAGAGGAATTAAAAGGCTACAGTGATAAGAGTTGGAGATGAGACATCAGGGATGTAGAGGGTAGTTATCCAATCAGGGTTACCAAGAAGAGTAAAATAGTTTGTCAGATCCCCCACGGAGGACCAGCAATTTTTCATAGGAACAATTGATAAACACTTAGATGGTAATTTCTTAATAGGATTGAAATTTGGTGCCACAAGGGTTTAATTAATGGACATCTCCAAGAGAGATGGAGTGATCCAAAGCCTATAGAGCATCTCCAACATATAGAGCTGACTGTAGGATGTACAGTCCTATGAAAAAGTTTGGGCACCCCTATTAAATCTTAATCATTTTTAGTTCTAAATATTTTGGTATTTGAAACAGCCATTTCAGTTTGATATATCTAATAACTGATGGACACAGTAATATTTCAGGATTGAAATGAGGTTTATTGTACTAACAGAAAATGCGCAATATGCATTAAACCAAAATTTGACCGGTGCAAAAGTATGGGCACCTCAACAGAAAAGTGACATTAATATTTAGTACATCCTCCTTTTGCAAAGATAACAGCCTCTAGTCGCTTCCTGTAGCTTTTAATCAGTTCCTGGATCCTGGATAAAGGTATTTTGGACAAACAATTCAAGTTCAGTTAAGTTTGATGGTCGCCGAGCATGGACAGCCCGCTTCAAATCATCCCACAGATGTTCAATGATATTCAGGTCTGGGGACTGGGGTGGCCATTCCAGAACATTATAATTGTTCCTCTGCATGAATGCCTGAGGATTTGGAGCGGTGTTTTGGATCATTGTCTTGCTGAAATATCCATCCCCGGCGTAACTTCAACTTCGTCACTGATATTTGAACATTATTCTCAAGAATCTGCTGATACTGAGTGGAATCCATGCGACCCTCAACTTTAACAAGATTCCCGATGCCGGCATTGGCCACACAGCCCCAAAGCATGATGGAACCTCCACCAAATTTTACAGTGGGTAGCAAGTGTTTTTCTTGGAATGCTGTTTCTTTTTGGACGCCATGCATAACGCCTTTTTTTATAACCAAACAACTCAATTTTTGTTTCCAAAATGAAGCTGCCTTGTCCAAATGTGCTTTTTCATACCTCAGGCAACTCTATTTGTGGCGTACGTGCAGAAACGGCTTCTTTCTCATCACTCTCCCATACAGCTTCTATTTGTGCAAAGTGCGCTGTATAGTTGACCGATGCACAGTGACACCATCTGCAGCAAGATGATGCTGCAGCTCTTTGGAGGTGGTCTGTGGATCGTCCTTGACTGTTCTCACCATTCTTCTTCTCTGTCTTTCTGATATTTTTCTTGGCCTGCCACTTCTGGGCTTAACAAGAACTGTCCCTGTGGTCTTCCATTTCCTTACTATGTTCCTCACAGTGGAAACTGACAGGTTAAATCTCTGAGACAACTTTTTGTATCCTTCCCCTGAACAACTATGTTGAACAATCTTTGTTTTCAGATCATTTGAGAGCGGGCTGTCCATGTTCGGCGACCATCAAACTTAACTGAACTTGAATTGTTTTGTAGAAAGAAATGGTCCAAAATACCTTCATCCAGGATCCAGGAACTGATTAAAAGCTACAGGAAGCGACTAGAGGCTGTTATCTTTGCAAAAGGAGGATGTACTAAATATTAATGTCACTTTTCTGTTGAGGTGCCCATATTTTTGCACCGGTCAAATTTTGGTTTAATGCATATTGCGCATTTTCTGTTAGTACAATAAACCTCATTTCAATCCTGAAATATTACTGTGTCCATCAGTTATTAGATATATCAAACTGAAATGGCTGTTGCAAACACCAAAATATTTAGAACTAAAAATGATTAAGATTAATAGGGGTGCCCAAACTTTTTCATAGGACTGTATATGGGATATTCTGAGAGGGGTGAAATACTACTAAGTGTGTTTGGTATTGTTCCTAGTGAGATGTACAGGATTTATATTTCTCTGTCCACTGAAAGGCAAAACCCCATTCTTTAAGAGTAAAAGTGGTGGAAAAATCATTCTCCTATGTTCAAAATTGAAGAAATCTCTACAGTACAGTAGGGGAAGAAAGAAGTTGTTCAGATGGTATTGCAGTAACAGCAGGGTCATTTTCAGTTGTAGTTTTCCTTAAGAGATAGGTTTCCATGTTGGCTTATTGAAGTACGAGGAGATAAAGGAGAGGGCCACACCTGTGATGCCAAAAGTAAAAAAAAAATAAATATATATATATATATATATATATATATATATATATATACATATATTATATTACTAGAAGGCAGTGGTCAACAGTTGCACAAGCAAGGGGCAGGTCTAGGGGAGAAGTAAAGTCATTGGGCTGTGGAAGGTAGTAGGTCATTCATTGTGTAAGACAATGATTCAGAGGTACAAGAACCCGGGTAGTAGCCATAGTGTCTGCCACAGGGCTCGGGACCTTAGTGTGCCAGAGCACAGGAGAGGTGAGTACCACTGGTTTTTATGTTTGTCACTTCCCCCTGGGACTCTAATCAGTGTACTCTGGGGTCTGAAAAGACTCCAGACTATAATAATATTTTGTGAGTGGTCCACTATGAGATATTATAATGTGTGGAGGCCACTTTGGGACATTTTAGTGTGTGTAAATGGGGTGTTATACTGTGTGGTAGTCAAAAAAGGGATCGCTATTTTGTGGGGGGTCCAAGTCAAAAGTGTTCTGAGGGACCTAGTCTTTGCTAGTTACGCCCCTGCAATGATTCATACAGTACTGTATGTCAAAAGTGAATAGGAATGTACGCTAAATAAATACCGGTCTGACCTTTAATATTTCCTATGAATGGTTAAACATTAATGCTGGGTGAATTGAAGAATCCTTTGTAGACTATGTCCACTGGGGCACTTAACGTTAATTTCTACATAAGGGATAATCCACTCAGCCCTATATATATTACAGACAATAAGACTTACTATCCTTCTCCAGTCTGATTGCTTGTGGGTTGTGAGGAAGATGCAAAGACTAAGGATTCTAAAGAAAATATAAGAATACATTTAAGGTATGGAAACATGATTTATTTACTATTCATATTGTTCTGTACTGTCACAGATAACAGGATGCAAGATGAGGAGATAGATAGATAGATAGATAGATAGATAGATAGATAGATAGATAGAGAGAGAGAGAGAGAGAGAGAGAGAGATAGATAGATAGATAGATAGATAGATAGATAGATAGATAGATAGGAGATAGATAGATAGATAGATAGATAGATAGATAGATAGATAGATAGGAGATAGATAGATAGATAGATAGATAGATAGATAGATAGCTAGGAGATAGATAGATAGATAGATAGATAGATAGATAGATAGATAGATAGGAGATAGATAGATAGATAGATAGATAGATAGATAGATAGATAGATAGATAGATAGGAGATAGATAGATAGATAGATAGATAGATAGGAGATAGATAGATAGATAGATAGATAGATAGATAGATAGATAGATAGATAGGAGAGATAGATAGATAGATAGATAGATAGATAGATAGATAGATAGATAGATAGATAGATAGATAGGAGATAGATAGATAGATAGATAGATAGATAGATAGATAGATAGATAGATAGATAGATCATTGCTTTCTAAAATAAATCACTTCAATGTTTATGTCAGCATAGCTATAAGAGGGCTTGCTTTTTGTGTGATAAGCTGTTTCCTAATACCATCATTTCCCCATTTTTTATTCTAAGGGTTCATTTAATATTGAGATACACATAGTTATAGTTTATTCATGTTTAACTATCCTTCCTGAATTTAAAAAAAATATGTTTTTATGTCAGTGCTCTTTCCTGTCTGAGTTCCAATGTGACTGTTTTTTTTTTGTTTTGTTTTTTCAGGATGAGCTGTATTTTTCAATGCCACCATTTTTAGGTAATAATAAGATATATTGGTTAAGTTCTTTCAACTCTTTCTTGGGGAAAAGAGAACAAAAAATACTGACATTGTTTCTTTGTGTTACAAATTGTGCACCAATCACCCTGCGGAAGGACATTTTTCCTTTATGATATGGGTCAGTATGTTTAAAGCAATACAAGAGATGAATATATTCAGTGATTTGATATCTTTATACAATTAATGAGGTTTATGAAAAACCAAAAAGTTTTGTTGCCATGTCGCTGTATTCTAACACCCATAACATACAAAATCTTATTACTAAACTTTTCCAAGACATTTTGCTCAATTGTAAAACATTAATTCTCCAGTGCTGACCCTAAAAAATGGATTGATTGCTTTTATTTAACTATGTTGGGCTCCAGATACTATACATAAAATGGATATAAGAAATTCCACCTCAGTAACTGAATTTGTCTTGGCTGGTCTGGGAGTTGAAGATGATTTTAAGGTGATTTTCTTCTTAAGCTTTCTATTACTGTACCTGCTAACCTTGGCATCAAATCTGTCTATAATGATTATCACCATATCTGATCTAACTCTTCATACACCCATGTATTTCTTCTTGAGGAACTTGGCCTTCCAGGACATCTGTTATTCATCAGTGGTTGTCCCCAAGATGATCATAGATTTTCTGTCTCAGAAGAGGATGATCTCGTTTTATGGTTGCATGTTACAAATAAATTTCTTCCATTTCTTGGGTGGTACAGAAGTTGTACTTTTTACAGTCATGTCCTATGACAGATATGTGGCCATTGCACATCCTCTAAGATACTCAACCATCATGAGTTACCAAGTCTGTTTAGGTTTAACTTTGTTTTCTTGGGTCATTGGATTTTGTCATGGATTAGTACACTGTATAATGACTTCAAGACTTCCATTCTGTGGGCCAAATGTGGTCAAACATTTCTTCTGTGACGTTAAGCCATTGCTTAGTTTGGCCTGTACGGATGTATCTCTGAACGTCAAGCTGCTTCTTACAGTCACTGGGACATTAGCTATCTCAACCTTAATGTTAATCATCATTTCTTATGTCTTCATTGGCAAATTTCTTATAAAAATAAAGACCTCACAAGGACGGAAACGCGCATTGTCTACCTGCAGCGGCCATTTTACTGTAGTTACTCTTCAATATGGAACGGCTATATTCACCTATATGCGTCCGTCTACAGAAAATTCTTTAAATCAAGACAGAGCAGCTGCCATTATGTTCTGTGCTATAACCCCAGCATTAAACCCAATTTTATATACATTAAGAAACAAAGACATAAAGAAAGCTTTCAAGAAGTTTCTGAAAATTTCCCGTTGATCTAATGTATTCAATATTATATAATGTGTTACTGAAGTTAAGACAATAATGTATCTGTATGTATTGTTATAATATACTGTACTGAATTTTATTCAATAAAATCTCTTTTATTCTATGATTAGAAGACACGTGAGATGTCCAGCTCAGTTATTGACCACCTTACAGTATTATTGATTAATATTGTTATTAATTTTAGTTATACATGTTATGTATGTAAAGGGTTTACAGAAATAGCACAAAGAACAAGTGCGATAAACAACTACTAAGTGACTGAACTGGTACAGTGGGAGGGAAAACCTTGTCTGTAAAGGTCTTAAGTACAAGAAAAGTAGAAGACGAATGGACAGTAAAGATGGATGAATCGATTAATAACCAACTGGATTTGAACAAAAAATTCCAAAAATTTAATTTTAAATGAAACTAAACAATTTGCAATTTGTCATAGATCAACTAAAATGGCCTGTACAACATGCACTGCATTATACTCTTGGGTCTCTTCAGAATATCCTATAATGGGTGGAGGCCCAGGGGAGGTGACTAAATAAAAAACATTTATACTCACCTTCCATTAACTCTTTCAGGCTTCTTCACTGTCTGGCACTGTGTCTCTGCCTCCTCAGTGATGTCTGATGCTCTCCTGTGACATCATGGACCTGAGGTCACCACTAAGGCCAATGGTTGGGCATTATGATGCTGGTGTACCCATGAGAACATTGAAGCCCAATCAAAGACCTCAGTGGTTTACCTGAGTGCATGACGTCGAGAAAATTTCACGATCGCGATCGAAATTCCGAACACGATCTTTTTAGGTGGGATCGAGATCAGTACTATTTCCCACAATGCTTTGCTTAGCCTTCACACTGAGTATACGCTCCGCTCATTCTGAGCAGAGTGTATACTCAGTGTGAAGGGTCCGCTGCGGTTCCATAGGAATGAATGGAAGCGCCAGCACACAGCCTTAACCCCCTGTGCGCCAGCTGCCTCCATTCATTCTAATGGGAGACTAAACTAACATCTCTAGTAGCTACTTACCTCCAGAGATGGCTGGTCCGGTGCCCGGTGTTCTTGTTCTTCTTTGCCTCGCTGCCGCTCCACGCTGCTCTTCTCGCCTCGCTGCTGCCGCCTCCCAGGTTAGTGTTTAAAGAGCTAGGAAGGCGGGGCTTGTGGCTTAGTAGAGTGTGGGCGGGTACAGGGTGGGGAGACGTGATGTCTCCCCTCCCAGTACCCACCCACACTCTCCTAATCTGGGAGGCATTGGGCAGCGAGGTGAGAAGAGCAGCGTGGAGCGGCAACGAGGCGAAGAAGAACACCGGGCACCAGAGCAGCCATCTCTGCAGGTAAGTGGACACCAGGGGGGACTAAGTAGCCATAGGATTAAAAAAAATCCTCTGGCTACTTAGTGTTTCACTACATAGTGTGGATTCTAACAATTCTTAGATTCCATGCTGTATAGTGAATAGGATTGCTTTTAAAATCCGATCTCCGATTAATAAAAAAAATCCCATTGACTTGCATTGGGATCGGAATTGGGATCGAGATCGGGTTCGAATGAAAAATGATCAGAAATTGGATTTTAAAATCGATCCTGAAAAGTCAAGATCGGCTCAACCCTAGTAACAGTAACACAGTTAATGATGATATATAACTACCAATCATAACAGGGGAAGAAATAGGGGAAGGAGGGAGAAGGGGGAATACTAAAGGGGAAAACAGGGTAAGGAAGTAGGGATACATTGATAGATTTTATAAGGAGAGGGGTAGGTGTCAAAAAGGGAAGAGGTGATAACAGTTGTAGATGAGACACCAGGAATGTACAAGGTAGTTGTCCAGCCAGTGGTTCCAAGAAGAGTACAAGAATTTGCCACATCCATGATGGAGGCCTCGGAACAATTGAAAGACACCTGCATGGAAATATCTTAATAGGATTGAAACTTGGTACTACAAGGGTTTAATTAATGGACATCTCTAAACTAGATGTAAGAGTGATCCCAAGCCTGTACAGCTTCTCCAGCACATAGGGCAGACTGTGGGTTGTATAAGGAAAAGTCTAAGAGGGTTAAAAAAAACTTATAAAAAAAAAGTTTTTGGATTTGTTCCCAGCGAGATACACAGGATGCAAATTTCTTTGTCCACTGAAGGGCAATACCCCATTCTTTAACCCCTTCCAAACATCCGTCATACTAGTACTGCATATGCCGGGTGTTTAACTATGGTAGCCGCCATAGCACCGGTCGGTGCCCACATCGATATAGGAGATAAGTCAGTAATATGATATTTGAGAGTTTGGAGAGGTATAGCCAATTTAACAATTAAAGCGTGATCATGTGCAGTATACATAGTTACAGTACATAGTAGATGAGGTTGGATGAAGACATCAGTCCATCAAGTCCAACCTATAACCCTACAATCCCCTACAGTGTTGATCTAGGGGAAGGCAAAAAAAACCCCCATGAGGCTCATGCCAATTTCCCCATTTCAGGGTAAAAAATCCTTTCCAACACCAGTAGATCTACCTCTATGCCAGGCACGTAGAAAGGTTATGACTGAAGGGAGGTTGTGTTTGAAATGAAGGTTTCTAGAAGTGGGAGCAAGAAATAAGATTTTGAGTCTTTAACTTTGGACATGATAGCTTCTTGTGAAGCTCATGGTTTTATTAACACCGGTAAGATAGTTGGTTTAGAGCAAAGGCTAGATAGTAATGACATAGATTGGTGACACCCATACCAGTATGGACCATGCATTTAAACATCAAAGAGGATAGTCATGGTTTGGTGTTTGTCAAAATTAAATTATTCCTTTGTTTATGAAGAGATTTAAAGATTGAAGTCTAAATCCGTAATATTAAAGTCCTAAAATAGTATAATATTCGGGGAAGCTTTAGCATTTTGTATAATACTATTCTACCTTTCCAACCCAATTCAAATTTGGAAAATCTAATCAATTTTAATTTTTATACCTCCCCTGGGCCTACACCTATTATATACAGGGGTCTGAAGAGACCCAAATGTGTAATACTATCACTTCCTCTTTAATCCAAAGACGTTTGGACCGAAGAGAACCAGAGGATTGCTTCATCCGAACACGGGAAAAAACAAACCTTCATGGGTTTGCCAATCTCTACGGTACAGTATATATAGACAGAAGTTGTTCAGATGGAATTGCAATAACAGCAGGGTCATTTTCGGTTTAGGCTTTCCTTATGGGTTGGTTTTCTATGTTGGCTTAGTGAAGTATGAAGAGATCAAGGAGTGGGCCATTGCAGTGATGCTAAAAGTTTATCATATTATACAACATTTATTATATTAATAGAAGGTAGTGGTCAACAGTTTCACAAGCAAGGAGAAGATCTGGGGGGGAGTACAGTTGTTGGGATTTGGCAATTAGTAGGTCACTCATTGAGTAAGAAAATGATTCAGTAGCGTAAGAACCGGGGTAGCAGCCATAGAGGCTGTCACAGGACCTATAGACCCCTGATGTTTTTTTTTTTAAATAAGTCATTATTACCTGGAATAACCCCAACAGGTAACAAGCCCTATTTACTTAACAATCTCTTCTCCTGTTCATGGCCATTTCCACTTCCTGTTCTGCATCCCATATCATGTCGCTGGGACCCTCTGGGGGGCGGAAGGGGAAGCAGATGTAGCTATGAGCAGGAGTGGGGATCAGTAAGTAAGGTCACAGGCCCACAGCAAGAGTATTTATTGGATGTACCCAAAAAAATACCAATATTATTTTACTCTGAGGACTCTTCAGATCTCCAAGTGTAATGATCGGCAGGCCCAGGGGAAGTCAAGTGAACATAAAAAACAATGTTACTCACCTCTCCTGTGCTCTAGTGCGGCTCGCTGCCATCTTCAAAGCTCATTGGTGATGTCTCAGATGTCACATGGGCTGGGCTGGCATCATTATTAGAGATGAGCGAGTACTGTTCGGATCAGCCGATCCGAATGCACGCTCGCATAGAAATGAATGGACGTAGCCGGCACGCGGGAGGTTAAGCGGCTGGCCGCCGTCAAAGCGGAAGTACCAGGTGCATCCATTCATTTCTATGGAGCGTTCTGTTCGGATTGGCTGATCCGAACAGTACTCGCTCATCTCTAATAATTATGTGTTGAGGCACTTGCTTGGCTCACATGACGTCTGTGCTGGAGATCAGGAGAGGTGAATACTACTGTTTTTTATGTTTAGGACCTGCCCTAAGCCTCCGATCAGAATACTTTGGGGTGAGAATAGACTAGAGTATAATAATATTTTATAGGTGGTCCACTATGAGACATTATACTGTGTGGAGGGCTACTATGGGGCATAATACTGTATGGAGGGGTCTCAATGGACATTATACTGTGTGCTGAGGCCACTCTGGGACATAATATATTGTGAAAGGGCCACTGTGGGGCATAATTGTTAGGACTGTGCGGCAGGTACGGCCAAAGTATCAGGGTTACAGCCTGTTCCACTGTAACTTCTCAGTCTAGCATGCATGGGGTTAATTCCCTTGCAGCCGATTGGTGTGGTCGGTCTGCTGACTGACAGTAGTGTCAGCCTATGGGCACCTAGCTTGGGCACCTGGGCTGGCTGAAAAGAAAACTGGAATTTATTGAAAATAAATACAGGTGTGATCTTCAATATCTCCTATGAATGGTTAAACAGTAAGTAATGCTGGGTGAAATGGAGAAATCTCTTGTAGACTATGTCCTCTGGGGCACTTAACGTTAATTTGTACATAAGGGATAATCCACTCAGCCCCATATATATAACAGACAATAAGACTTACTATCCTTCGCCATTCTGATTTCTTGTGGGCTGTGAGGAAGATGCAAATCCCAAGACTAAGAATTATAAAGAAAATGTAAGAATACAGTTAAGATATTCCTTTAATAGTCCCACAATGGGGAAATTTCAGTGATACAGTTTCATAGATGGTACAGTAGTATATAACAAGAGAGAAACACATAGAAGCTCATGGCAGATAGAGAAATCCTAGGAATCATAGCAACTAAAAAAGAAAGAAACACAGACACACTGCAGGATCATTTAGTTCTCTGTGCAGATTGATGTTAATAATAATAATTATAATAATAATAATAATAATAATAATAATAATACAGCCGACTTGGTTGTAGGACACGAGGAGGGGGGTCACAGCATGTGGATATAACAAGCAGAAATTTTTGCAGAGGTGGGGGACATATGCAGCTATCATGATAACATGTGGTAGTTCCTTTGGTAGGTGGTGAGATCTCCTGCTCACAGCTGATAGTTCTGTATCTTGCATCAGCACTATTGTCCTTTTAACCACAAAAAATGCCCCAAATGTCCTTCATCACAAGCCGTCCTCCTCCTCCTTACCACAGTGTTCTACTGCCCCAAGGAAGTCAGAGACCATCCAGGTATACATGGTGCTGCTCTCTTGCCAAGCTTCCATAACTCCTGGGGTAGGTGGGTGATGGTAGGTTCCCAGGTTGTAACAGTGTCCCACGTGTCCACAGTAATAGAAAGAAATACCAGTCAGCTGTAGCATCTTCACACATCAGCAATTGACGCCAGAAATCATCCCTTGAACGAAGAAGTCCGCATTTCCATGTAGGTTTCTCTTCCATGCCGCATGTTGAGCCATGCTGTCCTAGCTGGGGGGATGGTAACAGGCACATGTGGAAACCAGCTGAACCAGGTCTTGAGTCATTGTCCATGCTTTACAATGGAAACAAAAGGAACAAAAAACTCCACAGGGTCTTCCATTCGATTTATAGTTGCTAAATTCATAGTGCTAGATTACTTGGTTACCGGATTCTTGAAGATACAGAGAAAAAGAGTGAAAAAGGAAAGAAAAGTTTGCTCCCAGCTTGGAGCACTGCATCAAGGCAGCCAGCCTCTCAGGGGGCGGCGCCTAAAAAAAAAAAAAAAAAAAAAAGGTATGGAAACATCTTTTTTTTCACTGTTTACTATTCATATGGAACTATGGGAAGAATATGCAAATCCGCCTTCCATGATGTAATTAGGAAGACAGTTGCTGCCTCATTGTTGCAAACCAATAGAGGGCGCTCACTAGAATGTGCAAGCCTGTCTTAAGACAGGATTCCAGTGAAATAACCCAATAATGGCTGCTCCCTTTAGCCTCATGCCCGACCTTCCAAGAGGCCTTTGTTTAGCAATGACGCTGGGATTATTACCAGGTTATAGTCTCTCAATCGAGGACAGCTGTTTCGATCTGGTTGGATCTCATCAGCCCGATGTAGAGAGGACTATAACCTGGTAGAGGTGAGAGGCTTAGACAGGGTTCGGGGGATATTGTCACTCCTTAGGGAGAGACCACCATATAGGTGTGTGGAGACTTGTTAAGCCTTTAGCACTCCACTTTGCAAGGAACTATGGGAAGAATATGCAAATCCGCCTTCCATGATGTAATTAGGAAGACAGTTGCTGCCTCATTGTTGCAAACCAATAGAGGGCGCTCACTGGAATGTGCAAGCCTGTCTTAAGACAGGATTCCAGTGAAATAACCCAATAATGGCTGCTCCCTTTAGCCTCATGCCCGACCTTCCAAGAGGCCTTTGTTTAGCAATGACGCTGGGATTATTACCAGGTTATAGTCTCTCAAGCCTCTCACCTCTACCAGGTTATAGTCCTCTCTACATCAGGCTGATGAGATCCAACCAGATCGAAACAGCTGTCCTCGATTGAGAGACTATAACCTGGTAATAATCCCAGCGTCATTGCTAAACAAAGGCCTCTTGGAAGGTCGGGCATGAGGCTAAAGGGAGCAGCCATTATTGGGTTATTTCACTGGAATCCTGTCTTAAGACAGGCTTGCACATTCCAGTGAGCGCCCTCTATTGGTTTGCAACAATGAGGCAGCAACTGTCTTCCTAATTACATCATGGAAGGCGGATTTGCATATTCTTCCCATAGTTCCTTGCAAAGTGGAGTGCTAAAGGCTTAACAAGTCTCCACACACCTACTATTCATATGGTTATGTACTGTCATAGATAACAGAATGCAAGATGGATAGATAGATAGATAGATAGATAGATAGATAGATAGATAGATAGGAGATAGATAGATAGATAGATAGATAGATAGGAGATAGATAGATAGATAGATAGATAGATAGATAGGAGATAGATAGATAGATAGATAGATAGATAGGAGATAGATAGATAGATAGATAGATAGATAGGAGATAGATAGTAGATAGATAGATAGATAGATAGATAGATAGATAGATGATAGATAGATAGATAGATAGATAGATAGATAGATAGTAGATAGATAGATAGATAGGAGATAGATAGATAGATAGATAGATAGATAGATAGATAGGAGATAGATAGATAGGAGATAGATAGATAGATAGATAGATAGATAGGAGATAGATAGATAGATAGATAGGAGATAGATAGATGGGAGATAGATAGATAGATAGATAGATAGATAGATAGAAGATAGATAGATAGATAGATAGATAGATAGATAGATAGGAGATAGATAGATAGGAGATAGATAGATAGAAGATAAATAGATAGATAGATAGATAGATAGATAGATAGATAGATAGATAGATAGATAGGAGATAGATAGATAGATAAATAGATAGATAGATAGATAGATAGATAGATAGATGATAGATAGACACAAAGATGTAGAATTATATTACGGTTTGCTTGACTGATTTTGTTAATTTCAGTTAGTAAAGCACAATGAAAAAGAATATCAAAGCTTGTATATCAATAATTAAATTAAACTAAGTTAATATTCCTCAACCCCTTTTAGCTCGTCTAGGACTTGGCCTATTATGTTCTTAAAGACTGTAAGATTTTTTTTTGTGTATTGTTTTTACATGACTACTTTTTTCAAGAAATTAGTTTTCAATTTTCATGTTAGCATAAACTTGGGGGCTTGTTTTTTGTGTGATAAGCAGTTTCTTAATACCATCATTTCCCCATTTTTTTTTTATTCTAAAGGTTAATTCAATATTGATATACACAGAGTTATAGTTTATTTATGTTTAACTATTCTTCCTGAAATAAAGTGTTTTTGTGTCAGTGCACTTATCCAATTTTTCTGTCTGAGTTCCATTGTGACTGCTTTTTTCCTGCAGGATGATTTGTATTTTTCAATGCCACCATGTTAATGTGCTGATAATATACAGATTAAGTTCTATTAACTCTTTCTTGGGGAATAGAGAACAAAAAATACTGACATTGTTTCTTTGTGTTTTTGAATTGTGCACCATTCACCCTGCGGAATAACATTTTTCCTTTATTATACGTGTCAGTATGATTAAAGCAATACAAGATATTAATATAAGATAAGATGAATATATTAAGTGATTTGATATGTTTGCGCAATTAATGCAATTTATGAAAAAATTAATGTTGCCATGTCACTATATTCTAACACCTATAACCTTAACAATTTTCCATCAATGTACCAGTAAGTAAGCGGGTTATTTTGTTGTAAGTTCTGTTATTTATGAGAATAATTTTGGGTGACATGCTAATATGATTTATTCATAAATGTTTATCATATTTTCAGGAAGACTGGAACAAAATAAAAAGTAATTTCACCAGTACTCTATGGTTTTGGTTTTAGTTATGTTCTAGGGAATTTGAATCTTCAAATAAAAAATACTGCTTAGTGGCCATGGCAGCAAGTCAAGTTTCTCTTAAAAACCTGTTGGCTGCAAATTTTGTGTCCCTGTTTCTGACTAGTTACGTTTCTGACTAGTTAGGTCCGCACTATTGCTACTACCGAGCTGCTTTTCCCCACTACATATATATATATATATATATCTGACAAAAGTAATAATAAATGAAAATTGTATGAAGATGAACAAATGAAAGTCAGACATTGCTTTTCGCTTCAACAGAATTTTTTTTTTTTTTTTTTTAATAAACCTCATGACACAGGCCTGGACAGAAATGATGGTTCAGTAACTTAATATTTTGTTGCACAACCTTTTGAGGCAATCGCTGCAATCCAATGAGTCCTGTAACTGTCAAGGAGACTTCTGCACCTCTCAGCAGGTATTTTGGCCCCACCTCATGAGCAAACTGCTCCAGTTGTCTCAGGTATGAAGAGTGGCTTTCCCAGACTCTGCGTTTCAGCTCCTTCCAAACATGCTGATAGGATTTAGGTCAGGGCTCATGGAAGGCCATTTCAGAATAGTCCAATGTTTTCCTCTCAGCCATTCTTGGGTGTTTTTAGCTTTGTGTTTTTGGTCATTATCCCATGACCTGCGACTGAGACCAAGCTTTCTCACACTGGGCAGCACATTTCTCTCTAGAATCCCTTGATAGTCTGGAGATTTCATTGTACCCTGCACAGATTCAAGACACCCTGTGCGAGGTGCAGCAAAGCAGCCCCAGAACATAACTGACCCTCCTCTATATTTAGGGACAGTGTTCTTTTCAAGACATTCTTCATTTTTCTGTCTGTGAACATAGAGCTGATGTGCCTTGCAAAAAAGTTAGATTTTTGTTTCATCTGTCCATATATATATATATATATATATATATATATATATATATATATATAATTATATAATACAAATTTGACATTTGTGTTTTAGAGTAAGATATGATAAACCTGTGACAATATATACAAGTGGCCCATACAAGAAATACAGGGGAAAAGTTGTTCCATGTAAAATTCCCTCAAAAGACAAGAAAGCATTACCTCCATCTAGAGAAAAAGAAAGGTTTAATGTGCAGAGATGACAAGAGTGCTTCACTGTAAAGATTGTATGATAATGATTGAACTTGGTTGAACTTGATGGACATATGTATTTTTGAAAAAGGTAAAAAATGTCTAAGTTCACACAGGGTATTTTGGTCAGGATTTTGATGCCAAATCCGAATCAATGGGAGCCAGTCGCAGCTACCCGTTTTTAGGTCTGGAAACTGAGGCGGACCAAAAACCCTGTGTGAACCCGGCTTAATGCTACATCAAATGGACTATGACACAATTTTGTATTATTTCAGAGAGCAATACACATGCCTCATTCAACCGTAACACGTTAGGATAGCAGTATGGCCAACGGTCATCTATACTCTTGGTTAATAATGCGTGTTATTACTAGAGATGAGCGAGTAGTACTCGATCGAGTAGGTATTCGATCTAATACTACAGTATTCGAAATACTCGTACTCAATCAAGTACCACTCACTGTTCGAATGTAAAAGTTCGATGCAGAACCAGCATTGATTGGCCGAATGCTATACAGTCTGCTAATCAATGCTGGTTCTTCTCCTACCTTTAGAAGTCTTCTCCGTACAGCTTCCCCGCTGCGTTTTCCGGCTCTGAATTCACTCTGCCAGGCATCGGGTCTGGGCAGAGCCGACTGTGCATGTCCGCTTGTAGTGCGGGCATGCGCTGCACGGAGAAAACTTCTCGGAGGATCCAGCCTGACCCTCACTCGTGGACTTGGTAAGTGTAATTTGATCGAACGTTGCCTACCCCTGAAACGAGCATTTTCCCCCCATAGAGTATAATAGGGTTCGATATTAGATTCGAGTAGTCGAATATTGAGGGGCTACTCGAAATGAATATCGAACATCGAACATTTTACTGTTCGCTCATCTCTAATTACTATACATAATTTAATCAAGCATTTGTGAAAATTCTTAAATACATGTCTCGTGTATCTATACACAGAATTCGCTATAAAACATATCTCAAAACTCTGAATAACTTTTTACAGTTTTTACATTTTTTTTGTGAAATTTTTTGAGAAATCAATTGTAATTTGAAAAAATTTAATTATTTATATAAAAGAAAATGTTACATGAGGAACGTAAAATCAATGTCATTATTTTTATTTTTTTTCATTTAGGGTAAATGGTCTTCCAACATCAAGAAAAATGGATCACTAAATAAAATTACTAAATTTTATTACTAAACTTTTCCAAGAAATTTTGCTCAATTGTAAAACATTAATTTTCCAGTGCTATTATAAAATGAATTTTTTCTGAGCCTAAAACCTGAATGGATTGCTTTTTTCATTATATTGGGTTCCAGATACAATAAAATGAATATAATAAATTACACCTCAGTAAATGAATTTTTCTTGGCTGGTCTGGGAGTCGATGATGATTTTAAGGTGATTTTCTTCTTAACCTTTCTATTACTGTACCTGCTAACTTTGGTATCAAATCTGTCCATAATGATTATCACTATTTCTGATCTCATTCTTCATACACCCATGTATTTCTTCTTGAGGAACTTGGCCTTCCAGGATATATGTGTCGCAACAGTGGTTGTCCCCAGGATGCTCATAGATTTTTTATCTCAGAAGAGGATGATCTCATTTTATGGTTGCATGTTACAAATACATTTCTTCCATTTCATGGGCGGTACAGAAGTTGTACTTTTTACAGTCATGTCCTACGACAGATATGTGGCCATTGCACATCCTCTAAGATACTCAACCATCATGAGTTACCAAGTCTGTTTTGGTTTAACTTTATTTTCTTGGGTCATTGGATTTTGTCATGGGTTAGTCCACAGTATAATGACTTCAAGGCTTCCATTCTGTGGACCAAATGTGGTCAAACATTTCTTCTGTGACGTTAAACCATTGCTTAGTTTGGCCTGTGCGGATGTATCTCTGAACGTCAAGCTGCTTCTTACAGTCACTGGAACATTAGCTATCTCAACCTTAATATTAATTATCTTTTCTTATGTTTTCATTGGCAAATTTCTTTTAAAAATTAAGACCTCACAAGGACGAAAACGTGCATTGTCTACCTGTAGTGGACATTTTACTGTAGTTACTCTTCAATACGGAACTGCTATATTCACCTATATGCGGCCGTCTACAGAAAATTCTTTAGCTCAAGACAGAGCAGCCACCATTATGCTCTTTGCTATAACCCCAGCATTAAACCCAATTTTATATACGTTAAGAAACAAAGACATAAAGAAAGCTTGCAAGAAGTTTCTCAAAATTTCTCATTGATTGAATGTATTCAATATTATATACCATAAATGCTAAATACACTCTGTGGCCAAAAGTCACGGGAAGGCGTGTCCCAGTGCCGGTTGTGTCAGATATGACACTCAAATAGTGTGATGTGATGCGGCCTATAGCGCTAGTGTCGCCAAGATATCTGAGCAGTCTGATGCAGACAGGTGTCTCGTGAACATGGCAGCACGTCGCGAGTTAAGTGACTTTGAACGTGGGATGATAATCGGTCCAAGACGCATGGGGCATAGCATTTTTGAGTTTATCCGGGAATTTGGGTTTCCAAGGTCAACAGTGTCTCGGGTGGACCTGCAATATCGCAGAGACAACATTGGCAGCTGCGTAAACTGGCGCATCAGACGACCACGAGTGTCCAATGAACTGACGTCACTTCACCTCTGTGTGAGTTGTACGGGGCTCTCGATGGACTACTGTGGGTCAAATCACCACTGATTTGACTGTGGGGCACCAGGACACCATTTCCACCAGGACTGTAAACCAAGAACTGCACCACGTAGGCTTCAACAGTGGACCCGTGTCCCTTTGCTGATGCCGCAGCACAGAGCTCAAAGACAGGACAATGCAACATGTCATTGCTGGCACGGGTCTGGCTTAATGAACATACCAGTAACCTCAGGACCCTCGATTGGCCTGCCTGCTCGCCCGACCTCATCCCCATAGAGCATTTATGGGATGCTGTGGTTACCAATGTCCGTTCCATGGACCCAGCGCCAACTACACCAATTGTGGGCTGCAGTGCAGACTGCATGGATCAATACCCCTCCAGAACTCTTCCAACACCTCGTGGAGTCCATGCCTCATCATCTTACTGCAGTTATCAGGGCGATCCGCGGTACCTTCCCATGACTTTTGGCCACTCGGTGTATATTAACCTGCAATCACAGCAAGTAATGGCTACAGATCTGATGAAGGGGTATGCTGTCAATAGCGTTGCAAACCATGAAATGTGTTATCTTTTATCCGCATATTAAAGTTGTGTTATATCTATGGTCTGGCCTGAGGCTCTGTTTATTGAGGAGCGCAATTCCTGATATTTGTGGAACTCTTGGTTGTTCCATTTCTATTTATTACTGAATTACAATATGGGTATATATGCATTGTCGTCTGGCAGTAGAACACGACCCACTGGGTTCTTCTTAGCATTGAAGACATCCATCAGGTGAACCCAGTCAACTACAGAGGAAGTTAAAGGTTCCTTGAACATTTCTCCGATTGAATAAGGTTCCACAAGAGGCATATTCTTTCTGCCCTTTATCTCACTATATCCATGTCATAAGTAAGCAGTTATAGAACAATCCGGCTTCCCTTACTCGGTGCAACCTGCCCACATTCAGCTCGCACTTATTGTCTAGTTGCACTTGTCGCACTTATTGTCTAGTTGCAATTGTACTTTTTTAACACAAGCAATAGCAACTGTACGGGTGCAGCCTGGAGTTTAGCGCCCACTTGTGATTACTAGTAAGGGCAGCACCCCCACCTTGCTATTTCTCCAAATGGAAAGTACAGACCAGCCTTATAATTAGGACATATCACATGCGGCTGAGCCACACTATGTAAGGGTATCCTAAGGACAAACTAGACTTATGTGCGTCAGCTCATTTTTCCCTGCTCTTAATTCTACCACTGGTTATCGTGCTTGGTATGGACGGTTGTACAAACATAAGTTAGTTCCATTTATTGAGATAATTTACTTTATTATTTAATTGTTTTATTGTAGTTCTCCCTTTAGGGCTTGTGTCAAGGGGTAACGCTAGATAAATTGCAGAGCTCCCTTCTAGACCAGATCCATAGGGATACTTAATGTTAATCAACATGAACAAACAAATTACCCTCGTTACATGTTACAGACTAAAAATCCTTAAAAGCCATCTCCTGCAAGAATACTCCAAGGAAGATGTCAGGCTTCAAGACTGAGGATACAAAAAGAAGATTCATTTGAAATGTTTCCTGTGGTCAATATCTAAAAATATAAGGATAATTTCAAGGTATGTGACTATAAATAAAGTTGGGCAGGTATTAAAAAAATATTATTCTATTTAGTATATATTCCATATTTAATATCACAAATAGATACATGAGAGCTAGAAAGACAGACAGATAGATAGATATGTGATAGATAGATAGATAGATAGATAGATAGATAGATAGATAGTTGATAGACAGATTCCAGTGATAGATTAAAAAAAAAAAAGAACCCCCCCTTCCCCCCACAACACAACACAACACAGCCATTTCTCATCTTTCCATTTCAATTTCTTACTCCTCACCTTCCACAATCCACAGCTTTTTAATTTTTCTCTTTCCAGTGTATGAGAGTTTATTTTCTTGCAGGACAATTTGTACTTCATGATGGTACCATTTAATATTCTGTATAATGTACTGGTGGGGGTGGATACATTTATGTTTTTTTATTTGTTTTTTTGTAGATTGTGAACCCCATATAGGGATCACAACGCACATTTTTCCTACTATCCATATGTCTTTGGAGTATAGGAGGAAATCCACGCAAGCACAGGGAGAACAGACAAACTCCTTGCAGATGTTGTTCCTGGCAGGATTTGAACCCAGGACTCCAGCGCTGCAATGCTGTAGAGCTAACCACTGAGCCACCGTGAAGCCCCTGGGTAGAATACATTTGTGTCATTTTCTCATGGGTTTTGTTTTTGTGGAACTTACTGTATATCGAAAATAACACATTACCTATATTGCAATTATTCAGACCAGTGGACGAAGGACTGAGCAAATCCAGAAGATGTTTGTAGCAAAATTTCTTTAGTCCAGCCAAATGCCAATGTAATACACAACGCGTTTTGGGGTCTTGAACTTCTCCTTTATAAAATGTGCATTACACTAAAATAAGACAATATCCCAAACACTCTCAAAAAGTGAATGAGGTGATAAGTAAATAAAATATGGCTCCAAAATACTATTAAAGAAATCGAACCCATAAAAAATCAGTTAAAACATAGATCAGATTAATGAACTATCAAAACAGAAATACAAATAGTGTTAACTCTTAATAGATTTATTGAAAACCAGACAAAATTATTATTATTATTATTATTTATTTATTTTTATTTATTTTTTTTGGGGGGGATATGCTCTTGAGTAAAAAAATAAATAAATAGAATGTCTTTAGAACTAATATTCTAGAGACATACAAAGTCAAAAATTCAATACAGCACCCATCCTCTAAAGTCTCATTGAGAACATCAGGAACCAGAGAATTTAATTTAAATATCTAGAACATTTCATTTTGTTTGAGGGCATCACTGTACATCTCTTTGGTTTACATGTACATGATCAGTCTGAACTACTGAGAAGCCCACAAAACTCTTGATATGTTTATAGGAAGCGAGGCGAGAAACCCTATGTTTTTGAAACCCATGTAGGAGCCATCTTGTTATATCTGTCACATTCCCATTTATAAATGATAATGCACTACGCACTGCTCAGCCCTTCTGTTCTACTGTTTTTTACATTGTCTCTATTTTGTGGGTAGATATGACTCCGGGGACACTGGATTAATATATAGTATTTGGTATGCTTTAGCTTGTTATCATTTTTTTCACCTAATGGAATAAATATTATTTAATAAATATTAGTAAATATTAATTATTATTATTATTATATTGATAAAATATTTTCAGAATTATTGATATTAAAAGGTAAATAGATTACAAAAGCTGTTTCTTGAATATTTGTAAAAATAAGTAGAAAGAGGTCAACGCCTTTAAGCTGTCCAAAGCAGTACAAGCACTGCAATAATGGCTATTAGTGTTGAGCGAGTAGTATTCGATCAAATACCTCGCCGGCATAGGTATGTGTGTAATCGGCGGAGCTCCAAGGGGTTAAATGCATCGAATATTCAAAGCATTTAACCCCTTGGTGTTCGGCCGATTACACGCATTCCTATGTCGGCGAGGTATTCGATTGAATACTACTCGCTCATCTCTAATGGCTATTAGTGGTTGTCAATGCTAAGATTAAAATTCAGCAAATCTGAATAGAATATGAAAGTGCAGTCTACAAAATTACATAAAAAAGAACTGAAAAATAAAAAATTACATTTTTATCACTTAGGTGGAGATGGTCTACCAGTAATGATAGTGATGGATCATAAAGATACACCAAGGAATTTCTCGCACTTATGGCACATAGTATTGATCCTCCATTGATAATTTGCTAATAACATCATGTAACATAACAATATGGAATTATTTGTATTATTACTTATTTTCTTAAAATCCCTTTGGCCCATAAAATGCTTTGACTACTTCCAGACACAACACATTACAATGAATTTGAACAATTCCACCTCAGTTACAGAATTTTTTTTAGCTGGTCTGGAAATTGAAGATTTTCTTCAGGTGACTCTCGTCTTAAGCTTTCTATTACTATACCTACTAACATTAGCCGCAAATCTCTCCATAATGATTATCACTATTTCTGATCCCAATCTCCATACTCCCATGTATTTCTTCTTGTGGAACTTGGCTTTCCTTGACATCTGTTGCTCATCGGTGGTTGTCCCCCAAGATGCTGACAAATCTTATGTCTCAGAAGAAGATGATCTCATTCTATGGCTGTATGCTACAAGTCCATTTCTTCCATTTCTTGGGTAGTACAGAAGGCATACTATTTTCAGTTATGGCCTATGATAGATTTGTAGCCATTGCACATCCTTTGAGATACTCAACCATCATGAATAAGAGCGTCTGTTATGGCCTAGCCTCATCGTCTTGGGTTATTGGATTTTGCCATGCCTCGGTCCACAGTATAATGACTTCAAGGCTTCCATTTTGTGGACCAAATGTGGTGAAACACTTCTTCTGTGATGTTAAACCGTTGCTTAATTTGGCCTGTACAGATGTCTCTCTGAATTTCCATCTCCTTGCTAGAGTCACTGGTACACTAGCTATCACAACCTTAATGTTGACTATCCTTTCTTACGTCTTCATTAGCAAATATCTTCTAAAAATAAAAACCTCCCAAGGACGAAAGCGTGCGGTGTCTACGTGTAGCGCTCACTTCACTGTAGTCACTCTCCAATATGGAACCGCCATATTCACTTATGCTCAACTACACAAAAAAGATTCTTTAGATCAAGACAGAGCAGCTGCGATAATGTTCACCGTCATAACCCCGGCCTTAAATCCAATCATATATACATTAAGGAACAAAGACATGAAGAAAGCCTTGAAGAACTTATTCCAAAGACCTACTAACAGACAAGTAGTCTAAAAATACACCAGATTTATCACTGTGTTTGATGCTGGAAGATAAATCTGGAGTATCTGTAGACTGTTTTCTCTAGATATATACCATATTTTAGTTGGCTTATTTTGAGCCAGGGCTTATTCCAATGGCTGTGCCATTATTCACAGACCAATGTCCATGAGAAACAACTGTCTCCGTATGTGCAAGTCCCCATCAGGGAGCTCCAACACCAGATGGTCTGCCATCAGTTGCATGTATCGAGCACCGGTCATTGATCCCTGTACCCTGACAATGGGGCCCAATTGCGACCATGTGAGCACGACTCAGACCATGACAGAGCGACCTCCTGCCTGGACTTGACCTTGTTGGCATACAGGATCCATGGCTTTATGGAGCATACGCCACACTCTCACACTCCCATTGGCTCTGTACAACTGGAACCGTGATTCATCAGACCATGCCACATGCCGCCACTGTTCCATGGTCCAATGACAATGGTCACGGGCACATGCTAGTCTACGAGCTCTGTGTTGCAGCATCAGCAAAGGGGCACGGGTCGGGCGTCGACTGTTGAAGCCTAGGCGGTGCAGTTCTCAGCATACAGTCCTGATGGAAATGAGGTCCTAGCACCCCACTTTCAAATTGGCGATGATTTGACACACAGTAGACCATTTAGAGACCCGTACAACTCTGCAGAGGTGACGTGACATCCGTTCATCAAACAGTCGTGGTCGACTAGTGTGCTGGTTTACGCAGCTGCCAACATTGTCTCTGCAATATTGCAGGCCCACCTGAGACACTGTTGACCTTGGAAACCCAAATTCCCAGGTAAACTCCAAAATGCTATGCCCCATGCGTCTTGCACCGATTATCATTTCAAGTTCAAAGTCACTTAACTTGCAATGGACTGCCATGTCCACGAGACACCTGTCTGCATCAGACTGCTCAGCTATCCTGGTAACATTAGGGCCGCATCGCGTCATTCTGTTTGAGCGTCATATCCGACACAACCGGCACTAGGACACACCTTTCTGTGACTTTTGGCCACTGAGTGTATGTTGACGTACAAAGAAAAAGCAGTTTTATTGACAGTTGTGAAAAATGAGCCATCAAAAATCTGGCCATATTGTGAATAGACACAATTGAATGCACAGTTCTCCTCTGCGGACTTCTATAGGGAAGTGCCAGTATTTCTGTAGGTATAATGGATATGCTGCATATTTTTCCACAATGTGTGGATGGGATTCAGTAGACTCTCATCCACCTTGCAGTAACTGTAAAATACGGTGGTATTTACAACATGTGAAAAAAAAAAAAAAAAAAAAAAACTAATTTATGTTTTTTTTTTGTTTTGTTTTGTTTTTAACATTTTCTTAACATGTTCAAGCTGTCCGCTTGAAAAATCGGACATCTTTGTAAACGGACACTTAAGGACATACACGGATGGTAAAGCCTGTGATTGGGTCTCAGCGGTCACATGGAGTGTGTTCTGTCTTCTTACACATTCTCACAGTGTGCGGCCCGACATACAGAATAAACCTTCTCTGTCTTCTAAATAAGCAGAATGTTTTTCCGTACTCTATTTATTGGTCAACAGGTTGTAGAAATGGTAAAACTATAAGAATACAGATAGTACAAGTATAAGTACCCAGCTTGAATAACATAGCCATGACACTTGGAGACAATAGTGAAGAACACATGGTAAGATGGCCGCCACCATATATAGCACATAGCTTACTAACAGTAACCCCTTCCTGAGTCAGTGGTACCTTGCTTACTAACAGACGTCCTGCCTCCCAAACCCCATAACTTTTTTATTTTTCAGTTCTCAGAGCCATATGAGGGCTTAATGTTTCTGGGACTAATTTTTATTAATAATGGTACCATTAATTATTCTGTAGAATGTATAGGGAAGCTGGAAAAAAATTCAGAATGGGATGGATTTGAAGAAAAAGTGCATTTGTGCGACTTTCTTATGGGCTTTGTTTTCAAGGCGTACACTCGGCAGACAAAATGACATGTCATCTGTAGTTTGTGGTTCTATATGATTCCGGGGATTCTGGAATAGGAGTTTCGGTATTGAGAACTCTGATTGCTGGCATTAGCTCCGGGTCTCCGCTGTACATTACAGCGGAGACCCGGTAGCTATGGCAGCCATCTTTAAAGACTTGGCATGCACCATACTATTACGACGGATGTCGGGAAGGGGTAATCCCAGAACACCTTGCTTTACCCAGGGTGAAATGTGGTTACAATAATGCAATTTCTTCATAATGCGAATTCAACAAGTAATATAACGAAAAGACACTAAATTTTGCTATAACCTCTCTAATTGGAATAAGCCATTAACACAAGCATGTAAATGAGATAATAACACTTTAGCATCAGATTCTTATCCACAGGGCAGAATGGGGTGAATCAACGTCATGATGCTTTGAAGCAAGGGTCATGATGTTGATGCACCCCACATGGATCTGAGGCCCAATCTTAGGCATCTGTATTTCCCTAGGGCCACTGCCATCACCCAGAAGGCCAGAAGAGGCCTAAAAAAGTATCCCTGGAGAAGTTAATGGACACTGCAAGAGAGTCCAGGAGAAGTGACTGAAGGTGAGTATGACTGCTTATTATCATTTCCCACCACTTCTGGGCCTCCACTTATTATACTCTGGGATCTCAAAAGAATAATAATACCATACTAATGATTCAAGCTTTATTGGCTTGCCCAGCTATTATTCACACTACGTCAATATATATGTGACAAATTATGTTATTATATACTAGAGGCCTCCTTGAGGTCATGTGTCGGAGGTTACAAGCAGCAAGGCCTCATGCATAGGACTGTGTGCTATTTCAGTGTACTATCCTGTTTTTTTCTGTATAGCACACTGACCTATTCATTTCAATGGACCCATCCACCGTGGTTTATATGTGTCCGGGTGTGGGCTACAAGTCTGTGTCATAAAACTTTTAAGTGTTTGTGCCATGGACTAGCCCATGTTTGGCCAAGATGGAATACCCCTTTAATGCCATGTAATTGGCTTATAAATATTTTTAAAAACACATATCTACTATATTTCACATAAATGATAATTAAGAAAAAAAAATAAGGACAATTTATTTTCCAAATTATTTCTCTTGAACATTTTATTCCAGAAAGGATCCCATTGGGTTGATATTTTGCTATTTTTTTTGTCATTGTGCTTAATCCCCTAAGTGGTTTTCCCAAGAGTTGTTACTGGGCCGCAGGCAGAGCCGAATGCACATGCCGCTTAAGTGAGCATGTGCAGTACGATCCTGTAGTTCAATGGAGTAGAGAGCATTATGCGCATGCTCGTGTAAGCGGCCACAAAAACATGGCTGCCAGCATGTGCATTCAGCTCTGCCTGCGGCCCGATGGCAGAGCCGACTGCGCAGGCGTACAAGTGTGACCCCAGCGGCAGAAGTAGATACATGAAGAGGACGTTCTAGAAGAAGATGGAGGCGACGCTGGAGATAGTTCTCTCGCAGCATTGGGGACGCCCCCAGTGCTGCGGGAGAACTCATTTGCATACAGACAAAAAATGGAATTTTAATCGAGCGGCGGGGTGAAGAAGACATCTAAAGGTAGGAGAAGAATAGCCTGTCTTAAGGCTATTCCGACGTGTCAACGAGAAAAATAGCTTTTAAAGGTAGAATCCCTTTAATTTCAGCACCGATATCTCTTCACTGTCATAAGGGCGGGCCTTACAGTGTAGCATCATTGCCTGGTGCTGAGGTATTCCCCTCCTGGCAGTATTCTTCCATAGACTTATAATGTTGGGGCAGACGCATTTCTCACAGTCCATCAATGATGCTAGGCTGTAAGGCTGTCCTTAACAGTGGGAAAATATCTCCACCTCCGGGGCGCATACCGGGAAAGCCAACAGTGTACGGAATTCAGTGTGCTGCCGGGTTTCTAGCGCTATATAATACCGCACATCTATGAGGGGGTGAAAGGTCCTCTTTACTGTAATTCCTATCACTTTTACAGCACCTTAAACCTGATCCCATTATCCAACAGTGACATCTACACTCTATTCCCATAAACGTACATACACAGATAGCAGCTGGTGAGCGGCACATGACGCTGTCCTTGTCTTACCATGTTTTATAATAGATGGATTTATCATGACATTACCGCTTAAGGCACCCAATAGATTGTAAGCTCTTATGAGCAGGACTCTCACTCCAATTGTTTCATATCTGGATGTGTTATACTGTAATGTCTCATTTTATTTGTACATGAACCTTCTCATTTGTAACCTGCTGCAGAACATGTTGTTATATATAAATAAATATATACAGTACAGACCTAAAGTTTGGACTCACCTTCTCATTCAGAGAGTTTTCTGTATTTTCATGACTATGACAATTGTAGATTCACACTGAAGGCATCAAAACTATGAATTATCACATGTGGAATTATATACTGAACAAAAAAGTGTGAGACAACTGAAGATATGTCTTATATTCTCGGTTCTTCAAAGTAGCCACCTTTTGCTTTGATTCCTGCTTTGCACACTCTTGGCATTCTACTCCGGAGTAGACGAGCTGAACGCATGGCCCGATGTAGCAGTGCTGGCCGATGTAGCAGTGCTGGCCGATGTAGCAGTGCTGGCCGATGTAGCAGTGCTGGCCGATGTAGCAGTGCTGGCCGATGTAGCAGTGCTGGCCGATGTAGCAGTGCTGGCCGATGTAGCAGTGCTGGCCGATGTAGCAGTGCTGGCCGATGTAGCAGTGCTGGCCGATGTAGCAGTGCTGGCCGATGTAGCAGTGCTGGCCGATGTAGCAGTGCTGGCCGATGTAGCAGTGCTGGCCGATGTAGCAGTGCTGGCCGATGTAGCAGTGCAGCAGTGTGTGATGTAGCAGTGCTTTCCGATGTAGCAGTGTCTGATGTAGCAGTGTGTGATGTAGCAGTGTCTGATGTAGCAGTGTGTGATGTAGCAGTGTCTGATGTAGCAGTGCTGGCCGATGTAGCAGTGTCTGATGTAGCAGTGTCTGATGTAGCAGTGTGTGATGTAGCAGTGTCTGATGTAGCAGTGCTTTCCGATGCAACATAGCTGAGTGTGCAGCAGGGTTCAGCGCGCACTCAGTCCTGCTTCATCTCTGGTGTACTGCTACATCTCGGCATAGGAATGCGTTGACCAGTGTTGACTGGCCGAATGCTATAGCATTCAGCCAGTCAGCGCTGGTTCTGCCGATGGAGGTGGAGTCTGAGTGGTCCACAGCAGTCTCCATTATGGTCCAATTTTAGACTCCGCCTCCTCAAAGAAGAGCCTCCGGTGAAACCAACGTTGATTGGCTATATGCCATACTCTATATGGCATTCGACCAATCAATGCTGTTCAATGTATTCATATGGAAAAAAGTCAGCTCGTGCATATCGCAATCTGACAGGGATCCTGACGTAATACAGTGACTTGGCCTTGTTAGATGCCCCCAGACATGCTTCCCCTGCTGTCCCAGTTGCACTCCAGGGTGTTGGCATCATTTCCTGGGGTGTCATAGTGGACTTGGTGACTCTCCTGAGTAGAATGGTGGGATCCCCTGTAGCGAAGCATTTTTCCCCATAGACTATAATGGGGTTCGATATTCGTTTGAATACTTGAATATTGAGCGGCTATTTGAAATGAATATTGAATATTTTACTGTTCGCTCATCTGTAATGTTTACCTCTAACATGAAGTACAATGTGTCATATAAAAACAATCTCAAAACCACTTGTGTAACGTATAGCGTCTCAAAGTTACTGTCATATAAAGTGACACATGTCAGTTTGGAGAAATGAGGTCTGGTCCTAAAGGCACTTTTAGACCTGGTTCTTAACCGCTGAAGGTTTTACCAATAAGGAAGGAAGTATGGAGACATCCATCAGGAAATAAGCCGGAGAGAAGTCACTACAAACATCCCATCAACTGGCAAGAAACAATCCCATTTATTTAGGTTGTTTCTTCTTTCTCTTCTTCGTAGATTTTCTCCTTCCACAACCACAGCTTAGACTGCAGCTCTTCTGAGCTCTTCTCCTATGAGAACGCTTTGTCTTCTTTTGTTTCTTTGCAGGTGTTGGTTCCGGTAGAATTCGGATTGGTTGTGGTAGCTCTTCTATCTCTTTTCTCTTCATCCATCTTGGCGGTAGTCCTGGCCTAATGAGATATAGCCATTCCTCCTTGTCGTCCTCCTCGTTGTCTACAAATAGAGAATCCATAATGAGAATGGTGTCAGATAGTCAGTGTCCTTCACAGCAGATCACTTGATGGTTTTGGATAATTTTGGACATGTGACTATTCCTATTGACTATAGTCAGGAGGAGCCTTACAGGTCATATATGACAGGGACAGTCTGCTATAGATTGGGGTCACACACAACCTTCTCAGGGTTCTTAGTCATTCTTACCAGGTTCCGGATCCGCGCTCTTCTTTACATCTGCCTGACATTTTTTCATCGCTGTAGTAACTACAACATAAAACAGAAGCCATGAGAAGAGGAGAGACATGTGTGTCCATTATACAGGAGCCCGGGCTTGTCTTTATGTTTATTTGTCTTCTGTATACTCTGCTCTTTGGTATCAATAAGTGTCTATTATTAGTAGTGGCCAATGGATGGGCTTATAGATGTAGCAGAGCTGACTGGGTAATGCGGAACATCTCCTCATGGTGGCGCTATAAAGTCTTATTACTGATCTTACATAGGACTGCAGGTAAATCTTCTGGATTCTTAGTAGTCCTAGTGATATTACTAACAAGCCCTGCTACACCTGGAGTACAGGGGGGATCTCTGTTCTCCTAAACTACACCGCTTCTATACTTAGAGGGAACCTTCCAATTTCTGGGGCTATACTACATGTCCTATGTGCACCAGGCGTATAACTACAGGCCATACGCCGTACCTCCCATGAGGCGACCTGAAGCGACCGCTTCAGGCGGCGCTATGCCAGGGCCTCAGGGAGGGCGGCATTTTTGGTTACCTAAGCCAGTCCAGGACAAGCTGTCCTAGACTGGCTTAGCACCGAGCGGTGGATTGGGGAGGCCGCTGGATCAGCACTGCTCCAGCAGCCTCCTCTCACGCTCAGGCAGAGAGCAGGTCGTCTCCATGCCTGCTCTCTGTGCTAAGCCCTGCCCCCTGCACTTCACCATGCCCCCTCCGCTCTGCCACGCCCTCTCCACCCCGCCCCCTCCTCCCGGCGGGTTCGCCCCTGACCGGGGCCCATTGGCAGCAGTGCTATAAGTGACATGTCATAGTTGGGGTGCCATATACACCCGCTGTCAGGGTTATATTCTTACCCAGCGTCTCAACGATGACTTCTTTTAAGTCGATCTTCTCTTTCTCTTCTTTTTTTCCTTTTCTACATTTGTAGCACCTGGAATAACAAGAAAAACTCATGAGATACAGCAATATATGGAGCGCCCCCTCCTGGTTATGGGGAGACCCTAGAAGCCCTTCCTCACCTCATGTGTTACTATAGAGGGCACAATACAGGGGGCGCTAGATATCACAGATATGATATGGATCAGATGCCATAGCACAAGCAGATTATTACCCAGGAGTCACATCGCCCCCTGTAGGTCTGACATGATATAACCCTCCACCTTGCACTACATTATCACCATACTACATAACTGTTCTACTGTGGATATTTCGGGAAAAGATGCCAGAAACTTACCAAAAGAAGATTTTGGCGCAAATGATTAAGATAGGAATAATCATGTACGCAAGATCTGGAAAGAAAGAAACAAGATGGTTGATAAGACATCATGGAATCTGAGAACTCCTCACATAGATCCCTATGGTTGTCATGCTGATAAAACATTCTATTATGGTCTGTCATTGACAAGGCATGTTGGGAGTTGTAATTCCCAAGCAGCTGGAAAGATATATAGGCTATACATATACATAGGATGATGTCTACTCACTTGTCTTACTGGGGGTGGCCGGGCGCAGGGTGGCAGTGTCAGTGGTCACTGTCAGGAAGGAATAATACACAAAGGTGAGACCTTATGTTATACCCAATGCCAACACTTCTATATTTGTAACTAATACTTTTCACCGCTGAGGGTTTGCTACAATACCTACAATGCACACATTGTCTGCTGCAGAACCTCTTAGTAATAGATCATTACTAGAGATGAGCGAACGGTGTTCTATCGAACTCATGTTCGATCGGATATTAGGCTGTTCGGCGTGTTCGAATCGAATTGAACACCGCGTGGTAAAGTGCGCCATTACTCGATTCCCCTCCCACCTTCCCTGGCGCCTTTTTTGCTCCAATAACAGCGCAGGGTAGGTGGGACAGGAACTACGACACCGGTGAAGTTGAAAAAAGTAGGCAAAACCCATTGGCTGCCGAAAACATGTGACCTCTAATTTAAAAGAACAGCGCCGCCCAGGTTCGCGTCATTCTGAGCTTGCAATTCACCGGGGACGGAGGTTTCCGTCCATTTAGCTAGGGGTTAGATTCTGGGTAGGCAGGGACAGGCTAGGATAGGAAGGAGAAGACAACCAACAGCTCTTATAAGAGCTAAATTCCAGGGAGAAGCTTGTCAGTGTAACGTGGCACTGACGGGCTCAATCGCCGCAACCCAGCTTTCCCAGGATCCTGAATGGAATACACTGTCAGTGTATTCCCGTATACCCGATATATACACCCCAAATCCCCGTTCCAACGGTGTGCCCCCCCACCTTCACCCCAGAAATACCCTGCAAGTCCCCTAGCAATAGAATTGGGGCTATATACACCCACAATTTTTGCTACTGCCATATAGTGCCATTGTCTGACTGGGAATTCAAAGAATATATTGGGGTTACAAATACCCTCATTTCTTGCTACTGGTATATAGTGCCATTGTCTGACTGGTAATTCAAAGAATATATTGGGGTTATGTGCACCCACAATTTTTGCTACTGGTATATAGTGCCATTGTCTGACTGGGAATTCAAAGAATATATTGGGGTTACAAATACCCTCATTTCTTGCTACTGGTATATAGCGCCAGTTTCTGACTGGTAATTCAAAGAATATATTGGGGTTATAAATACCCTCATTTCTTGCTACTGGTATATAGTGCCATTGTCTGACTGGGAATTCAAAGAATATATTGGGGTTACAAATACCCTCATTTCTTGCTACTGGTATATAGTGCCATTGTCTGACTGGTAATTCAAAGAATATATTGGGGTTACAAATACCCTCATTTCTTGCTACTGGTATATAGTGCCATTGTCTGACTGGGAATTCAAAGAATATATTGGGGTTATAAATACCCTCATTTCTTGCTACTGGTATATAGTGCCATTGTCTGACTGGGAATTCAAAGAATATATTGGGGTTACAAATACCCTCATTTCTTGCTACTGGTATATAGTGCCAGTTTCTGACTGGTAATTCAAAGAATATATTGGGGTTACGTGCACCCACAATTTTTGCTACTGGTATATAGTGCCAGTTTCTGACTGGTAATTCAAAGAATATATTGGGGTTATAAATACCCTCATTTCTTGCTACTGGTATATAGTGCCATTGTCTGACTGGGAATTCAAAGAATATATTGGGGTTACAAATACCCTCATTTCTTGCTACTAATATATAGTGCCATTGTCTCACTGGGAATTCAAAGAATATATTGGGGTTACAAATACCCTCATTTCTTGCTACTGCCATATAGTGCCATTGTCTGACTGGTAATTCAAAGAATATATTGGGGTTACAAATACCCTCATTTCTTGCTACTGGTATATAGTGCCATTGTCTGACTGGGAATTCAAAGAATATATTGGGGTTATAAATACCCTCATTTCTTGCTACTGGTATATAGTGCCATTGTCTGACTGGGAATTCAAAGAATATATTGGGGTTACAAATACCCTCATTTCTTGCTACTGGTATATAGTGCCAGTTTCTGACTGGTAATTCAAAGAATATATTGGGGTTATAAATACCCTCATTTCTTGCTACTGGTATATAGTGCCAGTTTCTGACTGGGAATTCAAAGAATATATTGGGGTTACAAATACCCTCATTTCTTGCTACTGGTATATAGTGCCAGTTTCTGACTGGTAATTCAAAGAATATATTGGGGTTATAAATACCCTCATTTCTTGCTACTGGTATATAGTGCCATTGTCTGACTGGGAATTCAAAGAATATATTGGGGTTACAAATACCCTCATTTCTTGCTACTGGTATATAGTGCCAGTTTCTGACTGGTAATTCAAAGAATATATTAGGGTTATAAATACCCTCATTTCTTGCTACTGGTATATAGTGCCATTGTCTGACTGGGAATTCAAAGAATATATTGGGGTTACAAATACCCTCTTTTCTTGCTACTGGTATATAGTGCCAGTTTCTGACTGGTAATTCAAAGAATATATTAGGGTTATAAATACCCTCATTTCTTGCTACTGGTATATAGTGCCATTGTCTGACTGGGAATTCAAAGAATATATTGGGGTTACAAATACCCTCATTTCTTGCTACTGGTATATAGTGCCATTGTCTGACTGGGAATTCAAAGAATATATTGGGGTTACAAATACCCTCATTTCTTGCTACTGCCATATAGTGCCAGTTTCTGACTGGTAATTCAAAGAATATATTGGGGTTACGTGCACCCACAATTTTTGCTACTGGTATATAGTGCCATTGTCTGACTGGGAATTCAAAGAATATATTGGGGTTACAAATACCCTCATTTCTTGCTACTGGTATATAGTGCCATTGTCTGACTGGGAATTCAAAGAATATATTGGGGTTATAAATACCCTCATTTCTTGCTACTGGTATATAGTGCCATTGTCTGACTGGGAATTCAAAGAATATATTGGGGTTACAAATACCCTCATTTCTTGCTACTGGTATATAGTGCCAGTGTCTGACTGGTAATTCAAAGAATATATTGGGGTTATAAATACCCTCATTTCTTGCTACTGGTATATAGTGCCATTGTCTGACTGGGAATTCAAAGAATATATTGGGGGTACAAATACCCTCATTTCTTGCTACTGGTATATAGTGCCAGTTTCTGACTGGTAATTCAAAGAATATATTGGGGTTACGTGCACCCACAATTTTTGCTACTGGTATATAGTGCTATTGTCTGACTGGGAATTCAAAGAATATATTGGGGTTATAAATACCCTCATTTCTTGCTACTGCCATATAGTGCCAGTTTCTGACTGGTAATTCAAACAATATATTGGGGTTACGTGCACCCACAATTTTTGCTACTGGTATATAGTGCCATTGTCTGACTGGGAATTCAAAGAATATATTGGGGTTACAAATACCCTCATTTCTTGCTACTGGTATATAGTGCCATTGTCTGACTGGGAATTCAAAGAATATATTGGGGTTACGTGCACCCACAATTTTTGCTACTGGTATATAGTGCTATTGTCTGACTGGGAATTCAAAGAATATATTGGGGTTATAAATACCCTCATTTCTTGCTACTGGTATATAGTGCCAGTTTCTGACTGGTAATTCAAAGAATATATTGGGGTTATAAATACCCTCATTTCTTGCTACTGGTATATAGTGCCATTGTCTGACTGGGAATTCAAAGAATATATTGGGGTTACAAATACCCTCATTTCTTGCTACTGGTATATAGTGCCAGTTTCTGACTGGTAATTCAAAGAATATATTGGGGTTATAAATACCCTCATTTCTTGCTACTGGTATATAGTGCCATTGTCTGACTGGGAATTCAAAGAATATATTGGGGTTACAAATACCCTCATTTCTTGCTACTGGTATATAGTGCCATTGTCTGACTGGGAATTCAAAGAATATATTGGGGTTACAAATACCCTCATTTCTTGCTACTGGTATATAGTGCCATTGTCTGACTGGGAATTCAAAGAATATATTGGGGTTATAAATACCCTTATTTCTTGCTACTGGTATATAGTGCCATTGTCTGACTGGGAATTCAAAGAATATATTGGGGTTACAAATACCCTCATTTCTTGCTACTGCCATATAGTGCCATTGTCTGACTGGTAATTCAAAGAATATATTGAGGTTACGTGCACCCACAATTTTTGCTACTGGTATATAGTGCCATTGTCTGACTGGGAATTCAAAGAATATATTGGGGTTATAAATACCCTCATTTCTTGCTACTGGTACATAGTGCCAGTTTCTGACTGGTAATTCAAAGAATATATTGGGGTTATAAATACCCTCATTTCTTGCTACTGCCATATAGTGCCAGTTTCTGACTGGTAATTCAAAGAATATATTGGGGTTACGTGCACCCACAATTTTTGATACTGGTATATAGTGCCAGTTTCTAACTGGGAATTCAAAATGCGCAAGGCTCCCGGAAAGGGACGTGGACGAGGCCGTGGGCGAGGTCGGGGGAATGGTTCTGGGGAGCAAGGTAGCAGTGAAGCCACAGGGCGTCCCATGCCTATTCCTGTGGGGCAGCAAGCATTGCGCCACTCCACAGTGCCAGGGTTGCTTGCCACATTAACTAAACTGCAGGGTACAAACCTTAGTAGGCCCGAGAACCAGGAACAGGTCTTGCAATGGCTGTCGGATAACGCTTACAGCACATTGTCCAGCAGCCAGTCAGACTCTGCCTCCTCTCCTCCTATTACCCAACAGTCTTGTCCTCCTTCCTCACAAAATTCCCAAGCTTCACAGAACAATAACCCCAACTGTCCCTGCTCCCCAGAGCTGTTCTCCGCTCCTTTCATTGTCCCTCAACCTGCCCCTCCACGTCACGATTCCACGAACCTAACAGAGGAGCATCTGTGTCCAGATGCTCAAACACTAGAGTCTCCTCCATCTCTGTTCGATTTGGTGGTGGATGACCAGCAACCCACCCTCATCAACGATGATGTGACGCAGTTGCCGTCAGGGCATCCAGTTGACCGGCGCATTGTGCGGGAGGAGGAGATGAGACAGGAGTTGGAAGAGGAAGTGGTGGATGATGAGGACACTGACCCGACCTGGACAGGGGGGATGTCAAGCGGGGAAAGTAGTGTGGATGTTGAGGCAGGTGCAGCACCAAAAAAGGTAGCTAGAGGCAGAGGTCAGCAGCTTAGGCTAAGCCAGGCCACACCCGGAATCTCCCAAGATGTTCCAGTTCGTACCCAGCCCCGAAAAACTCCCACCTCGAGGGCACGTTTCTCGAAGGTGTGGAGTTTTTTCAAGGAATGCGCCGAGGACAGATATAGTGTTGTCTGCACAATTTGCCTCTCGAAATTGATTAGGGGCTCTGAGAAGACCAACCTGTCCACCACTTCAATGCGCCGTCATTTGGAATCCAAGCACTGGAATCAGTGGCAGGCAGCAACGGCAGGACAAAGGTCGCCTGCCGTTCACGCCACTGCCACTGCCTCTGCCACTGCTGACTTTGCTGGCGATGCACTCCAGAGGACGAGCCAGGACACCACTTCATCTGCCTCCGCCACTTTGTTGACTTCTTCCTCATCCTTCCTTTGTTCCTGTCTTATCTCCTTCTCCTGCACCATCAAAGGCACCATCAGGCGCTTCTTTACAACAACCCACCATCTCTCAGACATTGGAGCGGCGGCAGAAATACACTGCTAACCACCCACACGCGCAAGCCTTGAACGCCAACATCGCTAAACTGCTGGCCCAGGAGATATTGGCGTTCCGGCTTGTTGAAACTCCCGCCTTCCTGGACCTGATGGCAACTGCGGCACCTCGCTATGCCGTCCCTAGCCGTCACTACTTCTCCCGGTGTGCCGTCCCCACCTTGCACCAGCACGTGTCACTCAACATCAGGCGGGCCCTTAGTTCCGCGCTTTGCACAAAGGTCCACTTGACCACCGACGCGTGGACAAGTGCATGCGGACAGGGACGCTACATTTCACTGACGGCACACTGGGTGAATGTAGTTGAGGCTGGGACTGCTTCCCAAACTGGCCCGGTGTACCTCGTCTCCCCGCCTAACATTCCTGGCAGGGACACGAGAAGAACACCCCCCTCCTCCTCCTCCTCCACCGCCTCCTCCTCCTCCACCGCCTCCTCCTCCGCTGTTAGATTGACCCCAGCTACGAGTTGGAAACGTTGCAGCACTGGCGTTGGTAGACGTCAGCAGGCTGTGCTGAAGCTGATCAGCTTGGGGGACAGACAGCACACTGCCTCCGAGGTGAGGGATGCCCTCCTCGATGAGACGGCAATATGGTTTGAGCCGCTGCACCTGGGCCCAGGCATGGTCGTTTGTGATAACGGCTGGAACCTGGTAGCAGCTCTGGAGCTTGCCGGACTCCAACATGTTCCATGCCTGGCCCACGTCTTCAACCTAGTGGTGCAACGTTTCCTAAAGAGTTACCCCAATGTTCCAGAGCTACTGGTGAAAGTGCGGCGCATGTGCGCCCACTTTCGCAAGTCGACAGTAGCCGCTGCTAGCTTAAAATCTCTCCAGCAACGCCTGCATGTGCCACAACACTGGCTTTTGTGCGACGTCCCCACACGCTGGAACTCAACGTTTCAGATGTTGAATAGAGTGGTTGAGCAGCAGAGACCTTTGATGGAATACCAGCTACAAAACCCTAGGGTGCCACAAAGTCAGCTGCCTCAGTTTCACATCCATGAGTGGCCATGGATGAGAGACCTTTGTGACATCCTACGGGTCTTTGAGGAGTCCACAAGAAGGGTGAGCTCTGAGGATGCGATGGTGAGTCTTACAATCCCGCTCTTGTGTGTTCTGAGAGAATCCCTGATTGACATCAGGGATAACTCAGATCACACAGAGGAGTCAGGGATAGCATCCGATCCGTCACAGCTGGAGAGTAGGTCCACACATCTGTCCGCTTCATCGCGTTTAATGGAGGAGGAGGAGGAGGGGGAGGAGGAAGAAGAGTTGTCCGATGATGTGATGGTGATACAGGAGGCTTCCGGGCAACTTCGAATCGTCCCAATGTTGCAGCGCGGATGGGTAGACATGGACGATGAGGAGGAAATGGAGATTGAACTTTCCGGTGGGGCCAGAGGAGTCATGCCAACTAACACTGTGGCAGACATGGCTGAGTTCATGTTGGGGTGCTTTACAACCGACAAGCGTATTGTCAAAATCATGGAGGACAACCAGTACTGGATCTTTGCTATCCTTGACCCCCGGTATAAAAACAACATCTCGTCTTTTATTCCGGTAGAGGGGAGGGCCAATCGCATCAATGCTTGCCACAGGCAATTGGTGCAGAATATGATGGAGATGTTTCCAGCATGTGACGTTGGCGGCAGGGAGGGCAGTTCCTCCAGTAGGCAACCAAGTTCTCACCGGTCCACACAAACGAGGGGCACACTGTCTAAGGTCTGGGACACCTTGATGGCACCCCCTCGCCAAAGTGCCGCCACGGAGGGTCCTAGTGTCACCAGGCGTGAGAAGTATAGGCGCATGTTGCGGGAATACCTTTCCGACCACAGCCCTGTCCTCTCCGACCCCTCTGCGCCCTACACGTATTGGGTGTCGAAGTTGGACCTGTGGCTTGAACTTGCCCTATATGCCTTGGAGGTGCTGTCCTGTCCTGCCGCCAGCGTCCTATCTGAGAGGGTGTTCAGTGCAGCCGGTGGCATCATCACTGACAAGCGCACCCGTCTGTCAGCTGAGAGTGCCGACCGGCTCACTTTGATAAAAATGAACCACCACTGGATAGAGCCTTCATTTTTGTGCCCACCTGTGTAAAGCACCCCAACATGAAACTCCATGTCTGTACTCAACCTCTCCAATTCCTCCGCATCCTCATACTCATCCACCATAAGCGTTGCACAATTCTGCTAATACTAGGCTCCCTCCACCCTGATTTCCCCCAACTCTGCTGGTTAGAGGCTCCCTCCACCCTGATTTCCACCAACTCTGCTGGTTAAAGGCTCCCTCCACCCTGCTTTCCCACAACTCTGCTGGTTAGAGGCTCCCTCCACCCTGCTTTCCCACAACTCTGCTGGTTAGAGGCTCCCTCCACCCTGCTTTCCCACAACTCTGCTGGTTAGAGGCTCCCTCCACCCTGATTTCCACCAACTCTGCTGGTTAGAGGCTCCCTCCACCCTGCTTTCCCACAACTCTGCTGGTTAGAGGCTCCCTCCACCCTGATTTCCACCAACTCTGCTGGTTAGAGGCTCCCTCCACCCTGCTTTCCACCAACTCTGCTGGTTAGAGGCTCCCTCCACCATGAATTGGTCCAAACTGGGCTGGTTAGAGGCTCCCTCCACCATGAATTTGCCCAAACTGGGCTGGTTAGAGGCTCCCTCCACCATGAATTTGTCCAAACTGGGCTGGTTAGAGGCTCCCTCCACCATGAATTTGCCCAAACTGGGCTGTTTAGAGGCTCCCTCCACCATGAATTGGTCCAAACTGGGGTTTGCAGAGGCTCCCTCCACCATGAATTGGTCCAAACTGGGGTTTTTAGAGGCTCCCTCCACCATGAATTTGCCCAAACTGGGCTGGTTAGAGGCTCCCTCCACCATGAATTAGTCCAAACTGGGCTGGTTAGAGGCTCCCTCCACCATGAATTGGTCCAAACTGGGCTGGTTAGAGGCTCCCTCCACCATGAATTTGCCCAAACTGGGCTGGTTAGAGGCTCCCTCCACCATGAATTTGCCCAAACTGGGCTGTTTAGAGGCTCCCTCCACCATGAATTGGTCCAAACTGGGGTTTGTAGAGGCTCCCTTCATCATGAATTGGTCCAAACTGGGCTGGTTAGAGGCTCCCTCCACCATGAATTTGCCCAAACTGGGCTGTTTAGAGGCTCCCTCCACCATGAATTGGTCCAAACTGGGGTTTTTAGAGGCTCCCTCCACCATGAATTGGTCCAAACTGGGGTTTTTAGAGGCTCCCTCCACCATTAATTGGTCCAAACTGGGGTTTTTAGAGGCTCCCTCCACCATGAATTGGTCCAAACTGGGGTTTTTAGAGGCTCCCTCCACCATGAATTGGTCCAAACTGGGGTTTTTAGAGGCTCCCTCCACCATGAATTGGTCCAAACTGGGGTTTTTAGAGGCTCCCTCCACCATGAATTTGCCCAAACTCTGCTGGTTAGAGGCTCAATCCACCCTGATTTTCAAAACAAATGTTGGTGCCAACCTCAACTTACTACAAGGGCCAAATTCACTGCTGGTGACAAGCTCTCCTCACTGCAAGTGCCAAATACACATGTTTCAAGGTGTTTTCCTACTGTCAGAGAGGTGGTATTGAGTGTGTAAAGTGTGTAGTTGTTAGGCTGTGATGTTGGGGTAATAGAGGGTCTTTGGTGTGTTAGATGCCCCCAGACATGCTTCCCCTGCTGTCCCAGTGTCATTCCAGAGGTGTTGGCATCATTTCCTGGGGTGTCATAGTGGACTTGGTGACCCTCCAGACACGGATTTGGGTTTCCCCCTTAACGAGTATCTGTTCCCCATAGACTATAATGGGGTTCGAAACCCATTTGAACACACGAACATTGAGCGGCTGTTCGAATCGAATTTCGAACCTCGAACATTTTAGTGTTCGCTCATCTCTAATCATTACATTAGGAGAATAACACACAAGGAAATTCCTGACCCCCCCCCCCCCCTCCAAACAGCCACCTGTAAAGCCCCCCAGCTATGAATGTCCATTACTGTACCTGCAGGTGTCATGGTCGGCCTCCCGTCCGCAAAGCTTTGGGAAATTGTCACAAAAACGAATAGCACATTTATGGCATCCATCACTCTCTCCATCTGTAAAACCCTCAGCTTCCTCCAGGACATTCCCCAAGTTATATAGATTGTACAGTACACTGTGATGTCACCGGCTTCATGATGTCATCAGGATTCTGAGGAATTCCGGACTGTGATAATGTCATCTGGGCAAGTGCTGAATGGCCGGCAGTGTATACAGTGATCACATGACTCTATACAATAGGCAGAGGATATATACATCTATATTCTAATAAAACCACACTGTTTACTGAGAAGTTACTCCGGATTTCCATAGAAGCCTACTTCATAGAAACTATTGTAATAAAGCCGAAGTCAAGTGAAGGTTGTCCAGCTCTGTAGGGCTCTGTACACATAGTCGCATTATATATATATATATATATATATATATATATATATATATATACACACACAGTCCTATGAAAAAGTTTGGGCACCCCTATTAATCTTAATCATTTTTAGTTCTAAATATTTTGGTGTTTATAACAGCCATTTCAGTTTGATATATCTAATAACTGATGGACACAGTAATATTTCAGGATTGAAATGAGGTTTATTGTACTAACAGAAAATGTGCAATATGCATTAAACCAAAATTTGACCGGTGCAAAAGTATGGGCACCTCAACAGAAAAGTGACATTAATATTTAGTAGATCCTCCTTTTGCAAAGATAACAGCCTCTAGTCGCTTCCTGTAGCTTTTAATCAATTCCTGGATCCTGGATAAAGGTATTTTGGACAAACAATTCAAGTTCAGTTAAGTTAGATGGTCGCCGAGCATGGACAGCCCGCTTCAAATCATCCCACAGATGTTCAATGATATTCAGGTCTGGGGACTGGGATGGCCATTCCAGAACATTGTAATTGTTCCTCTGCATGAATGCCTGAGGATTTGGAGCGGTGTTTTGGATCATTGTCTTGCTGAAATATCCATCCCCGGCGTAACTTCAACTTCGTCACTGATTCTTGAACATTATTCTCAAGAATCTGCTGATACTGAGTGGAATCCATGCGACCCTCAACTTTAACAAGATTCCCGATGCCGGCATTGGCCACACAGCCCCAAAGCATGATGGAACCTCCACCAAATTTTACAGTGGGTAGCATGTGTTTTTCTTGGAATGCTGTTTCTTTTTGGACGCCATGCATAACGCCTTTTTTTATAACCAAACAACTCAATTTTTGTTTCCAAAATGAAGCTGCCTTGTCCAAATGTGCTTTTTCATACCTCAGGCAACTCTATTTGTGGCGTACGTGCAGAAACGGCTTCTTTCTCATCACTCTCCCATACAGCTTCTATTTGTGCAAAGTGCGCTGTATAGTTGACCGATGCACAGTGACACCATCTGCAGCAAGATGATGCTGCAGCTCTTTGGAGGTGGTCTGTGGATTGTCCTTGACTGTTCTCACCATTCTTCTTCTCTGCCTTTCTGATATTTTTCTTGGCCTGCCACTTCTGGGCTTAACAAGAACTGTCCCTGTGGTCTTCCATTTCCTTACTATGTTCCTCACAGTGGAAACTGACAGGTTAAATCTCTGAGACAACTTTTTGTATCCTTCCCCTTAACAACTATGTTGAACAGTCTTTGTTTTCAGATCATTTGAGAGTTGTTTTGAGTAGCCCATGATGCCACTCTTCAGAGGAGATTCAAATAGGAGATCAACTTGCAATTGGCCACCTTAAATACCTTTTCTTATGATTGGATACATCTGGCTATGAAGTTCAAAGCTCACTGAGGTTACAAAACCAATTTTGTGCTTCAGTAGGTCAGTAAAAAGTAGTTAGGGGAATTCAAATCAATAAAATGATAAGGGTGCCCATACTTTTGCACCGGTCAAATTTTGGTTTAATGCATATTGCACATTTTCTGTTAGTACAATAAACCTCATTTCAATCCTGAAATATTACTGTGTCCATCAGTTATTAGATAGATCAAACTGAAATGGCTGTTGCAAACACCAAAATATTTAGAACAAAAAATGATTAAGATTAATAGGGGTGCCCAAACTTTTTCATAGGACTGTATATATATATATATATATATATATATATATATATATATATATATATATATACACACACACACACACATTCACTAAGCAGCGCCATCAGCACAGAAATGGAGGGTACATGAATCTGGGGGCAGAGATGGAGGGGACATAAAACTGGGGGCAGATGAAGGGTGTATATGAAACTGGGGGAGAGATAGAGGGGGAACATATAATTTACGGGTGACTGTAGGAAGATTATACTGTGTGCGGGCACATGAAAAATTAATGAGAATTGGCGGAGTCAACACAAAAGTGGGCGGGGCTAAATTTGCAGCGCCGCGCGCCGCACATTTTGTCCCTCTTTCGGTTCTTCATTGTGCTGTAGGTGTGTGTACATTACATTGTGTAGTATATGTGTATACCCTACATTGTGGAGTATATGTGTGTACATTACATTGTGCTGTAGGTGTGTGTACCTTACATTCTGTAGTAGATGTGTGTACCCTACATGGTGTAGTATATGTGTGTACATTACATTGTGTAGTAGATGTGTATACCCTACGTTGTGCTGTAGGTGTGTGTACATTACATTGTGTAGTAGGTGTGTGTACCCTATGTTGTGTAGTATATGTGTGTACATTACATTGTGCTGTAGGTGTGTGTCAATTCAGTCAGGCTATATATGCATAATCCAGCTTTCCTCGGTGTATACCCTCAAACACCTAAGTGGTATACAGACAATCTGTGTACAGTATATATACACTGAATCCAGCTTTCCTGGTTGTATTCCACTCCCAAATAAAAGTGATATACAGCTAAATATAAAATAACATCTCTGTTTATGGGCTGAAGCTGAATGGTGGGCCTGACACTGTATACGCTGCTGGGGCAAGTGACAACTACAAAAGAGGGGTAAAAGAATTCATCCTGGGGGTGGCACGGCTGAATTGGCACTAATGGGCACAAAATAACATCTCTGTTTATGGGCTGAAGCAAAAGAATGGGGCATAAACTTAAAATGCAGGGGCCCCAATCTGTCTCTAACTCCATAGACACGCAGGTTCTATCATGCAGGTACAAGTAGAGGAGAGGCTCAGCAAGTGACAGTCGGGGTTCATTGTGTACACTCTATGCCACCAAAAAGGCTAACTGCGGGGCGTACTTGCACCCCCTTGCCAAACTCACCCAAACCTCAGCAGGGGGAAGCCTCCACTCACCCCAAGGGCCACAGGTCCAACTTCTACACCCAATACGTGTAAGGCACAGAGGGAACAGAGAGGACAGGGCTGTGGTTGGTCAGGTACTCAAGCAACATGCGCCTATACTTTTCCTTCCTGATGACACTAGGCCCCTCAGTGGCGGTAGTTTGGCCGAGGGGGGGGGGGCATTAACGTGTCCCAGACCTTGGAGAGTGTTCCCCTGGTGGTTGTGGACCAGATGGCAGTTGTTAGCCTCTTGGAGGAATTCTCCTCTCTGCCGCCAGCCAGGGTTTACGGAAACGTTCCCACCATATTCTGCACCAGTTGCTTGTGGCAATCATTTATGCAATTTTTCCTCTCCCTTACCAGAACAAGATAGATTGTTACAGAGGACAGTGGACCGGACGAAGAAGAAGTGGGAGCTGCAGCTGTGCAAGTAAGTGGACACGGGGGGGGGCGGGGGGGTGTTAATCACTACACAGCGTGTAGTGAATAGGATCGTTCCTAAAATACGATCTCTGATTATTTAAAAAATCCCATTGACTTGTATTGGGATCGGGTTCGAATGGAAAATGATCGGAAATTTTAAAAACAATCCTGAAATTTCAAGTTCGGCTCAACCCTAGTGTCCAGATATGTGTGTGTCATCATGAGACATGTTTCTATAGGGTGATATGCTAAATATGTTGTCTGTATGTGCTACCATCTAGTGATATATGTCAAGGCTTTGATAGCATGCTGCAATATTGTATTAAATTGATTTCATGAGAATCTGAATTCCTTACTCTTATTAGAGCTGAATTAAATTGGACCACATGGCTGAGAGACTGTTTGGTGTGGGTGCGTATATGTGTGTGTGTGTGTGTGTGTGTGTGTGTGTGTGTGTGTGTGTGTGTGTGTATGTGTGTATGTATATGTGTGTGTGGCAGAAACACACAGTATTGTGGCTGCCAGCCACTAGGAGAGCATTACAGATGGACAGTGCAGGAAGTATCTGGGCCTAATAGGAAGGTTGTGACACATACAGTAGGTGCTGCTCCACCATGCAGTCACAAAGAAGCTTCTAGAATCAAGGTGATATTTGGAGTGGCAGTGGAAGGCAGATTTATTCCAGATCCCTTGTACCGGTCTGCCTTACAAAACTGGTGGCATCAGTGTATTCATGGAAAGAAATAGCAGGGTTCATCCATTACATCCTACAGGAAATGTGCTCCTTCCTCTCCTTCTGCAAGGAGTTTGTATATTCTCCCTGTGTTTGCATGGATTTCTTGCGGGTACTCTGGTTTCCTCCATCACTCCAAAGACTTACTAAAAGGGAACTTAGTCTGTGATCTTTATATGGGACAGTGACTGCCAACATCTGTAAAGCGCTGCAGAATATGGAAGTGCTATACAAGTAAGCAAAATAAATAAATCATCTTCTATGCAACCTCAGTGCTTCAGGACATTGCCAAAGAGGCATCACTGTCACTATAATGGACTCTCCCACCAGATATCAGACCACCAGATGCCACACTATTCTGAAACCCCAACTGCACAGAATCCAGATTAGTATGAGGTTCTTCCTGCACATCATTATTAGAGTCCAGAAGAAAGGGGGGGGGGGCAGAGGACACAAGTCACAGGGCACAATCCACAATACTGGAGGGAGTACAAGTCGCAGCACAATTTTACGGGGAATGCAGGTGGGTGAGGGCATAGGCAAGACGACAATCCTTAGCGGTGGAATTGGAAGGCCAAAGCACCAACTCCGACTCCTCTATTTTTCTCAGCCTGACTCCAGTCTCTTTATAAATGGCTTGCAGTCTTGGTCACACATAAGAAGCAAAGCTCTTCTAATTCATGGAAAAAATGTAGTGGTTGAATTCCTTCAGATTTTTTTTTTATTTTACTTACATGGCCTCAATATGATCTGCAGCACTTTACAGATATTGTCATTTCTGACTGTCCTATGTAGGGCTCATAATCTACATTCCCCATTAGTATGTCTTTAAAACCCACACAAACATGGGAAGAACATACAAAATCCATGCAGCATGGCTGGATTCTAATAGATTGAGATTTGTGTCCCAACTAGACCTGTAACACCACCAGTGATGTCCTCCTGGCAGGGGTGCGGGTCTTCTGTGAAGTAATGGTTATACATCCTGGCCAGTGGCGTAACTAAAGTCTTGTGAGCCCCGGTGCAAACTTATCTGGAGTCCCCTTCCACCTCCTGTAATAGTGACATTATGGATGCTGCAGCGATACCTCATATTCTTGAAAGGGATACAGCTATACTACCCACAACTGCAGTTAGCAAGAATAGTGAGTAAGCCGGCATATAAAGAATATTGGGACAGTATAAGATGCTCCACAGTGGCCCCCACACAGTATAATATGCGCCACTCAGTATAATATGCTCCACAGTGGCCCCCCACCTAGTATTATATGCTTTACAGTAGCCACACAGTATTATATGCTCCACAGTGGTCCCCACACAGTATAATATGCACCACACAATATTATATGCCCCCACATAGTATTATATGCTTTACAGTAGCCACACAGTATTATAGCCCCTTAAGAGCCACTGCTATTATACTTTGGGGTTGCCTTAGACCCCAGCGTATAATAATCAGAGACCCAGGGGAAGTGATTAAAAATAAACACTTATACTCCCCTTACCTCACTTCACCTGGGCATCCTTGCTCCGTTCAACATCTACCTTGGTCCTCTTATGCAACTGGCAACTAAGGTCATGTGCCCAGACATCACTGCTGGGGCCTGTGTTTAGACCTTGTTGCTCACGTGGAGCTCGATGACATCATTACTGTGACGTGCTCCATGTAACCTCTGGGGCTTAATCACAGACCCCTTTCGTGACATCTTGGGTGTGTGACCTCAGTCACAGGCCAGAAGAGCCACAGAGAGGATGCTGAGCCCAGGAGCGGCGAATATAAGTATTTTTTATTATTATTTTAACCAGGCTTTCTCCAACTGCTATAATGGTGGCCCGGGTCCCTGGCCATTTCCAGTTGGCTGTGGGCCCTGTACTCCTCAGGCCCAGTTGCAGTTGCACCCCCCATGATCCTGATACCACTGACCCTAACTTCACTGATGTGCACTAAAGGTGAGGTGTAAACCTCAGTCTTCATTGAAGAACTGCATCAGCAAAGTGAGCGCATTGGTTGGGTGTAAATGAAAAGGTTTTTATTTTTAATGTAGGCATAAATGACATTACCACAGGGCTAAACCCCAAGTACATAAGAATAAGGACCTGTGGGTGGTTTAGTGTCCCAAAAAAAAAAAAAAAAAAAAAACCTGCAAAATAAACAAACCTTTACATCCAGTACAAAAAATGTGCAAAATAAAAATACAACCTTAACTTCAGGCAAAACAGAAACAAAATCCTGCTTGTCTGAGCTACTAATTAAACAGAATACAGCTTACTACCAGCCACATGAATCAACCAAAAACACTCATCTCAGCAGGTTTTCAATTTCAAGACAGACCCAAGCACATTCTCTTGCTTCCTGGATCTGTTCTGAACTGCAGGCTCTGCAGCCTTTTATGGCCCAGCAATGAGTCTATTAGCCACAGCTGGGGCTAAGGCCTATTCCAGGCCCACCCTAGACCACAAGTAAGTTAGAAACCTGGGGCTGATATAGCAGGACTCCAGTATGTAAGGAATATGATTATATTTATGGCATTCAAGTGTTGTACATAGGGTATGGTATTACCATCAATTTGTATTTGGACTACTTGGGTAATCTTCAACAAGAAACTAATAAAAATGTAGCTTTTATTTGATTATTCAGAAATAAAAAACGGGACGTGTCCCTATCGTGAGTAAAAAGGGTGATTGTTTTCTTAGGACAAAGATTCTCAGCAATTGAATACTTAATCTTTTTCCTCTGGTATTCTATGCAGATGTATGTTAAATAATCCCCCTTGTTTGTGATTCAAACCTATTCACTCCCCTATTCAGGCATGTATATGTACAGGTTTGTATATGTACAGGTTTGTATATGCACAGGTTTGAAGGGGTTAATAACTTCTGCCAAAAAGTCACACAATACTCTCGCTTTTTCCTTAGGGCTCTAGTTCTTGACCTATTCAAATGCACAGCTTCAATATATGGTATAATATTGGAGGAGTATGGGGGCTGGGATGTTATGTTCTGCTACACTAATAGATTGCTGTGTAGCAGTCAGCTCTCAGTAAAGCAGCTCCAGGTCAGACTATTCTGTAGCTGGATTCGGGTGGGTATGGGGGTGGGTGGTTAGGGGTATAACAGTCCGTGGAGTCTCATCTTCCTCTTCGTTGGTGACCGCTATATAGGGAGGTGGGGGTGGGGTGGGTGTAATGGGGTAATGTTCTGCCACACTAATAGATTGCTGTGTAGCAGTCAGCTCTCAGTAAAGCAGCTCCAGGTCAGATTATTCTGATTGCTAATCCCTAATATGCTACCCCCTCTCTCCTGCAGTGCAGTAGTGTGCTGTGGTCAAGCCCTATTCCGGCCCATAGATTGCCGTAGATATAGATATTGGGTCTTTCTCAACGCATTTTGCTAATCATCTTAGCTCATCCGAAGAGATTAGTTGAAAGAGAGGAAAAAATAAATAAAGATGTGCGGTTATAACCGCATTCCCTGGGTGGTAGGTCCCAGTACTCACAGCAAGTCCGATATTTATGCCATTCATTTATCATTGGGGAATGGTCCTCCAAATAATAAGAGTAGAGATGAGCGAACACTGTTCGGATCAGCCATTCTGAACAGCAAGCACCTTTGCCGGCAGCCGGTCGCCGTGCCAGGTGCTTCCATTCATTTCTATAGGAGCGTGCTGTTCGGAACGGCTGATCCGAACAGTGTTCGCTCATCTCTAAATAAGAGCATTGAATCCTAAGGTGTATATAAGGTGACTGTTGTACTTCATTCATTGGAAGGAGATAACTGCTAGATCAATAGGGTCTAACTATTGGGGCCCCAACATTAATGAGAACAAGGAATCCCAGCACACAAGATTAACTGCAGCAGTAGTCAAACATTGATAAATTCCATTCTATGGAGAGACCCAGGAGTGAGGCTCAGGCTTCTCTTAGGTAGTCCGGTAGAGATGAATACACCGGCACAACACCCCACCAATCTAGGAGTTTTGTATCATTTGGGATATTAGTGGAATACCCCTTCTATTGTCCATTAATGATTTGATTCTGTTTAACAATGTTGGTTTCCAGATACAAGGCTCACAATGAATGAAGACAACTATACCTCAGTAACATATTTTATCTTTGATGGTCTAGGAGTTCAAGATGATCTTCGGGTAATTTCCTTTGTAATTTTTTTGTTGTTATACATAGTAGACTTGTCGGCAAATCTGTCTATTATAATTATCCCTATTTTTCATTCCGCTCTCCATACACCCATGTATTTCTTCTTGTATAACTTAGCTTTCCTTGATATGGGTTTCTCATCGGTGGTTATCCCCAAGATGCTCACAGATCTTAGATCACAGGAGAAGATGATCTCATTCTATGGCTGTATGCTACAAGTACATTGTTTCCATTTCTTTGGTAGTACAGAAGCCATAATGTTTTCCGTCATGTCTTATGACAGATATGTGGCCATTGCACAACCTTTAAGATACTCAACCATCATGACTTACAAGGTCTGTTATAGTTTAACCTTATGTACTTGGGTTATTGGATTTTGCCATGCCTCGGTCCACAGTATAATGATTTCAAGGCTTCCATTTCATGGGCCAAATGTGGTGAAACATTTCTTCTGTGATGTTAAACCAGTGCTAGATTTGGCGAGTACAGATGTAACTCAACATGAACCTTCTTTTTGGAATCACCGGAACAATAACTATAATAACCTTAACTTTAAACATAATCTCCTACAGTTTAATTGGAAAATTTCTTTTAAAAATAAAGACCTCAGAAGGACGAAAACGCGCATTGTCCACCTGCAGCGGCCATTTTACTGTGATTACTCTCCTATATGGAACAGGTTTATTCACTTACCTGCGCCCTAATACAAAGGGTTCTTTAGATCAGGAGAGAGCGGCTGCCATTATGTTCACCATTATAACCCCAACGTTAAACCCAATGATCTATACGTTAAGGAACAAAGACATGAAGAAAGCTTTCCAGAAGTTGCTGAAAATTTCTCATTAAGGCAAATACAAAAAATCTATACACTACAGAGGGGACAGAATTTTAACTCAATGGTTTCAATCCATTTTAATGGCTTTTGTTGTCTTCAGTGTCAAGATAACATGGTGCGGGGTGCTATGAATGTAATGTTAACATTTGCAACATCTATTATTTACAAATATTGCATAACCCAGATCTGTAGAGTAAGGGCTAGTTCACACGGGGACATGGACGCTGATTTTGACAGCAGATTTTGCGGCCAAATCAGCGTCCATACAATGTCCACACTATGTGAACTGCTCCCGCCGCGACCATCGCGGTCGCGGCTTTCACCTCCGCTGTCGGCTCAAATGAATGAGCCGACATGGAGGGCGCTGCGGCTGGGCGGAAGCCGCGGCTCATCGCGAGCGGCTTCCGCCCGAAAGATAGGTCATGTCGCTTCTTTTTCTGCTAGCGAGCTAGCAGAAAAAAAAAAGCGAGTAGTTCACATAGGGATACATTGTATGGACGCTGATTTGGCCGCGAAATCCGCTGTCAAAATCAGCGTCCATGTCCCCGTGTGAACTAGCCCTAAGAATTAATTTCACATACATTCGCTACATATTTTTTTCATTTGCCTATACTTATAGTTAATAGAGATGAGCGAACAGTAAAATGTTCGAGATTCCATTTTTGTTTCGAGTAGCCCCTCAATATTCGACTATTGGAATCGAATATCGAACCCTATTATAGTCTATGGGGGGAAAATGCTCGTTTCAGGGGTAGGCAACATTCGATCAAATTACACTTACCAAGTCCACGAGTGAGGGTCGGGCTGGATCCTCCGAGAAGTCTTCTCCGTGCAGCGTCCCCGCGGCGTCTTCCGGCTCTGAATTCACTCTGCCAGGCATCGGGCCTGGGCAGAGCAGACTGCGCATGCCTGCACTACAAGCGGACATGCGCAGTCGGCTCTGCCCAGGTCTGATGCCTGGCAGAGTGAATTCAGAGCCGGAAGACGCCGCGGGGAAGCTGCATGGAGAAGACTTCTAAAAGGTAGGAGAAGAACCAGCGTTGATTGGCTGACTGTATAGCATTCGGCCGATCAATGCTGGTTCTGCATCGAACTTTTCCATTCAAATAGCGAGTGGTACTCGATCGAGTACGAGTATTTCGAATACCGTAGTATTCGATCGAATGCCTACACGCTCATCTCTAATAGTTAAGTATTCACAGTAATGACAGTGGAAATAAATAGTATTTGATTAAATAAAATAAAAACAATTTTCAAAATTAAAAGACTTTGGGGTTCTGAAGTTTCATTCCTCCTTGTTGGGTTTCTTTAGTCTTAAGCCTTCGCGTCTTTTCTCACTACATATTTACATTTTGGACAAACTGATTTGGCATTCAATATCATCCTTCTGATGACACCCCATTATATACTTTGCCCATTATATCACCCTTACACTACTACAAAACCTGCTCGTCTTCTGTTTGTATAATTTGCGCCCTCTCTCTGCCTAAACCTGAATATTTCTAGAAGTGAACTTCTTGAGTTTACTATCTAATGATTTTACGAAGGCTGGATTTACACCAGTATTCAAACTCCGTTCGGTGTTTGGGTACACAAATCTTTTCTCTCCACGTTTTTTGGCCGGAAACCCAGTGGACCCCTTTATAGTTTATGGGGTCCATGGGTAACCGCTTTTTAAGTGAATTAAATTTCTGCCTTTCAGGTCCCCAAGCGGACCTGTAATACTGTGAGATTATTATTATTAATTTTTTATGTTGAATTGTCAACCTTACATAAAATTTTAAAGTGGTGCTATATAAAGAATGTTTTTTCTTTACTAAAAATGATATCTTTTTTTTTTTTTTTTTGTTACTAATGCCTAATCATTTAGAAATTTCACCAGTGTTAAGGTCATATTTTGTATGCACGGTGATACGTACTGTATACTAATGTGTCTTTCTTTACCTTTCCTCCTGGCTTAGAGTGTCCAGTAGGGTTGAGTGATCAGAAAATATCGGATTCCGATCGGCGATTGAGAAAATTTCACAATCGCAATCGGAATTCTGATCCCGATCTTTTCAGGTGGGATTAAGATTGGGGCCCATTTCCCACAATGCTTAGCTACTGGCCAATCATTGTGGGAAAAGCTTAGCACCCATAGGAATGAATGGAAGCGGCCGGCCACTTAACCCACTGCGTGCCGGTTGCATCCATTCATTCCTATGGATTTACCACAGCCTGCCACTCTTCTGCTTTGTCCCTGTTTTACCATATACTCAGATGACTATACAGTAAAACAGGGATGAAGCAGAAGAGTGGCAGGCTGCGGTAAATCACTGCGTGCTGTGCTGCTGTGAGGATGACGAGGCAAGTTCACGAGTAGATAGATACTACTGTACATTGACTTGTCTATCTACTAGACAACAATGTACAGTAATATCTATCTACACGTGAACTTCGCTCAACTTACCTGCTCAGAAGTGCTTGCCGCTGCCCTCTGCTGGTCCGGTCCTCTGTCCTTCATGTGGCTTCAGAGCGCCCTGCACCCCGCCCCCACCTCCCTAGACTAGTATTATAGAGAAGGCGGTGCTTAGGAGAGTGTGGGCGGGTACTGGGAGGGGAGACGTGACTGATCGGGATCAAATGGAAAATGAACAGAAATCGGATTTTAAAAACGATCCTGAAATTTCAAGATCGGCTCAACCCTAGTGTCCAGATGTGTGTGTGTCATCATGAGACATGTTTCTATAGGGTGATCTGCTAAATATGTTGTCTGTATGTGCTACCATCTAGTGATATATGTCAAGGCTTTGATAGCATGCTGCAATATTGTATTAAATTGATTTCATGAGAATCTGAATTCCTTACTCTTATTAGAGCTGAGTTAAATTGGACCACATGGCTGAGAGACTGTTAGGTGTGTGTATGTGTGTGTATGTGTGTGTGTCAGAAACACACAGTATTGTGGCTGCCAGCCACTAGGAGAGCATTACAGATGGACAGTGCAGGAGGAATCTGGGCCTAATAGGAAGGTTGTGACACATACAGTAGGTGCTGCTCCACCATGCAGTCACAAAGAAGCATCTAGAATCAAGGTGATATTTGGAGTGGCAGTGGAAGGCAGTTTTATTCCAGCTCCCTTGTACCGGTCTGCCTTACAAAACTGGTGGCATCAGTGTATTCATGGAAAGAAATAGCAGGGTTCATCCATTACATCCTACAGGAAATGTGCTCCTTCCTCTCCTTCTGCAAGGAGTTTGTATATTCTCCCTGTGTTTGCATGGATTTCTTGCGGGTACTCTGGTTTCCTCCATCACTCCAAAGACTTACTAAAAGGGAACTTAGTCTGTGATCTTTATATGGGACAGTGACTGCCAACATCTGTAAAGCGCTGCAGAATATGGCAACGCTATACAAGTAAGCAAAATAAATAAATCTTCTATGCAACCTCAGTGCTTCAGGACATTGCCAAAGAGGAATCACTGTCACTATAATGGACCCTCTCACCAGATATCAGACCACCAGATGCCACACTATTCTGAAACCCCACCTGTCACATCCCAACCGCACAGAATCCAGATTAGTATGAGGTTCTTCCTGCACATCATTGAGTCCAGAAGAAAGGGGGGTGGGGGTGGGGGGGTGGAGACAGAGGACACAAGTCACAGGGCACATTCCACAATACTGGAGGGAGTACAAGTCGCAGCACAATTTTACGGGGAATGCAGGTGAGGGCATAGGCAAGACGACAATCCTTAGCGGTGGAATTGGAAGGCCAAAGCACCAACTCAGACTCCTCTATTTTTCTCAGCCTGACTCCAGTCTCTTTATAAATGGCTTGCAGTCTTGGTCACACATAAGAAGCAAAGCTCTTCTAATTCATGAAAAAATGTAGCGGTTGAATTCCTTTTGATTTTTTTTTATTTTACTTACATAGCCTCAATATGATCTGCAGCACATTACAGATATTGTCATTTCTGACTGTCCCATGTAGGGCTCATAATCTACATTCCCCATCAGTATGTCTTTAAAACCCACACAAACATGGGAAGAACATACAAAATCCATGCAGCATGGCTGGATTCTAATAGATTGAGTTTTGTGTCCCAACTAGACCTGTAACACCACCAGTGATGTCCTCCTGGCAGTGGTGCGGGTCTTCTGTGAAGTAAGGGTTATACATCCTGGCCAGTGGCGCAACTAAAGTCTTGTGAGCCCCGGTGCAAACTTTTATCTGGAGTGCCCTTCCACGTCCTTTGACATTATGGATGCTGCAGCGATACCTCATATTCTTGAAAGGGATACAGCTATACTACCCACAACTGCAGTTAGCAAGAATAGTGAGTAAGCCGACATATAAAGAATATTGGGACAGTATAAGATGCTCCACAGTGGGCCCCACACAGTATAATATGCGCCACACAGTATTATATGCTCCACAGTGGCCCCCCACCTAGTATTATATGCTTTACAGTAGCCACACAGTATTATATGCTCCACAGTGGTCCCCACACAGTATAATATGCACCACACAATATTATATGCCCCCACCTAGTATTATATGCTTTACAGTAGACACACAGTATTATAGCCCCTTAAGAGCCACTGCTATTATACTTTGGGGCTGCCTTAGACCCCAGAGTATAATAATCAGAGACCCAGGGGAAGTGATTAAAAATAAACACATGCTCACCTTACCTCACTTCACCTGGGCATCCTTGCTCCGTCCTGCTGTCTTCAACATCTACCTTGGTCCTCTTATGCCTGGCAACTAAGGTCATGTGCCCAGACATCACTGCTGAGGCCTGTGTTTAGACCTCATTGGTCACGTGGAGCACGATGACATCATTACGGTGATATGCTCCATGTAACCTCTGGGGCTCAATCACAGACTCCTTTCGTGACATCTTGGGTGTGTGACCTCAGTCACAGGCCAGAAGAGCCACAGAGAGGATGCTGAGCCCAGGAGTGGTGACTATAAGTATTTTTTTTTTATTATTTTAACCAGGCTTTCTCCAACTGCTATAATGGTGGCCCAGGTTCCTGGTCATATCCAGTTGGTTGTGGGCCCTGTACCCCTCAGGCCCAATTGCAGTTGCACCCCCCATGATCCTGATACCACTGACCCTGACTTCACTGATGTGCACTAAAGGTGAGGTGTAAACCTCAGTATTCATTGAAGATCTGTATCAGCAAAGTGAGCACATTGGTTGGGTGTAAATGAAAAGTGTTTTTTTTTATTTTTAATGTAGGCATAGATGACATTACCACAGGACTAAACCCAAAGTACATAAGAATAAGGACCTGTGGGGGGTTTAGTGCCCCAAATTGTCCTGACAGGTTCTCTTTAAATGCTTTGTCAAATAAGCTACCTTTTATATATTATCTTTTATCTAAAACTGCAACTATTAAATTGTGTAGACTAGAATATAATAGACAATGTCATCCAGCTTCCTTTAAACTCATTTGACTCTGCCTTCCATCTTCAATTCACAGATATGTTCCTTCCACCTGGACTCAGGTGCAGATTAAGGGGACCATGGCCAGCTGGAAGTGACCAGGACCCTGGACCACCATAATAGTGGTCGAGGAATGCCTGGTTCTCTGTCAGTTATACATACTGCTAATGGAGAGGGGCCTGGCCCTGCCAGCCCAGGGTAGGTGATTAAAAATAAAAAAAATAAAAAATACTCACCTGACTTGTGCTCAGCATCCAGTCCTGAGTTCTTCAGGCCGGTGACTGACGCCCTGCTCCCCAGGCCACACTGCTAGGGCCTGAAATTGGGTCCCATCAGTTACATGGGGTGCGCTAATATAATGAAATCATTGAACCCCATGTGACCACTGGGTCAGACTCAAATTTTTGGGCCTAATCTGTAGCGGAAAGCTGCAAGCATGCTGATGTTCTGCACCATGAGCCGGGGGCATAAGATAAAGAAGAATCCAAAGCAGATGTCTATCTCAATTTCCTTTGATTTCCAATGTCTGAACAGGTTATATCTAGAGATGAGCAAACACTAAAATGTTCGAGGTTCGAAATTCGATTCGAACAGCCGCTCAATGTTCGTGTGTTCGAACGGGTTTCGAACCCCATTATAGTCTATGGGGAACAGATACTCGTTAAGGGGGAAACCCAAATCCGTGTCTGGAGGGTCACCAAGTCCACTATGACACCCCAGGAAATGATGCCAACACCCTGGAATGACACCTCTGAGACAAGTTGTCTCAGAGATTTAACCTGTCAGTTTCCACTGTGAGGAACATAGTAAGGAAATGGAAGACCACAGGGACAGTTCTTGTTAAGCCCAGAAGTGGCAGGCCAAGAAAAATATCAGAAAGGCAGAGAAGAAGAATGGTGAGAACAATCAAGGACAATCCACAGACCACCTCCAAAGAGCTGCAGCATCATCTTGCTGCAGATGGTGTCACTGTGCATCGGTCAACTATACAGCGCACTTTGCACAAATAGAAGCTGTATGGGAGAGTGATGAGAAAGAAGCCGTTTCTGCACGTACGCCACAAATAGAGTTGCCTGAGGTATGAAAAAGCACATTTGGACAAGGCAGCTTCATTTTGGAAACAAAAATTGAGTTGTTTGGTTATAAAAAAAAGGCGTTATGCATGGCGTCCAAAAAGAAACAGCATTCCAAGAAAAACACATGCTACCCACTGTAAAATTTGGTGGAGGTTCCATCATGATTTGGGGCTGTGTGGCCAATGCCGGCATCGGGAATCTTGTTAAAGTTGAGAGTCGCATGGATTCCACTCAGTATCAGCAGATTCTTGAGAATAATGTTCAAGAATCAGTGACGAAGTTGAAGTTACGCCGGGGATGGATATTTCAGCAAGACAATGATCCAAAACACTGCTCCAAATCCTCAGGCATTCATGCAGAGGAACAATTACAATGTTCTGGAATGGCCATCCCAGTCCCCAGACCTGAATATCATTGAACATCTGTGGGATGATTTGAAGCGGGCTGTCCATGCTCGGCGACCATCTAACTTAACTGAACTTGAATTGTTTGTCCAAAATACCTTTATCCAGGATCCAGGAACTGATTAAAAGCTACAGGAAGCGACTAGAGGCTGTTATCTTTGCAAAAGGAGGATCTACTAAATATTAATGTCACTTTTCTGTTGAGGTGCCCATACTTTTGCACCGGTCAAATTTTGGTTTAATGCATATTGCACATTTTCTGTTAGTACAATAAACCTCATTTCAATCCTGAAATATTACTGTGTCCATCAGTTATTAGATATATCAAACTGAAATGGCTGTTATAAACACCAAAATATTTAGAACTAAAAATGATTAAGATTAATAGGGGTGCCCAAACTTTTTCATAGGACTGTATATATATATATATATATATATATATATATATATATATATATATATATATATATATATATATATATATATATAATGCGACTATGTGTACAGAGCCCTACAGAGCTGGACAACCTTCACTTGACTTCGGCTTTATTACAATAGTTTCTATGAAGTAGGCTTCTATGGAAATCCGGAGTAACTTCTCAGTAAACAGTGCGGTTTTATTAGAATATAGATGTATATATCCTCTGCCTATTGTATAGAGTCATGTGATCACTGTATACACTGCCGGCCATTCAGCACTTGCCCAGATGACATTATCACAGTCCGGAATTCCTCAAAATCCTGATGACATCATGAAGCCGGTGACATCACAGTGTACTGTACAATCTATATAACTTGGGGAATGTCCTGGAGGAAGCTGAGGGTTTTACAGATGGAGAGAGTGATGGATGTGATAAATGTGCTATTCGTTTTTGTGACAATTTCCCAAAGCTTTGCGGACGGGAGGCCGACCATGACACCTGCAGGTACAGTAATGGACATTAATAGCTGGGGGGCTTTACAGGTGGCTGTTTGGAGGGGGGGGGGGTCAGGAATTTCCTTGTGTGTTATTCTCCTAATGTAATGATTAGAGATGAGCGAACACTAAAATGTTCGAGGTTCGAAATTCGATTCGAACAGCCGCTCAATGTTCGTGTGTTCGAACGGGTTTCGAACCCCATTATAGTCTATGGGGAACAGATACTCGTTAAGGGGGAAACCCAAATCCGTGTCTGGAGGGTCACCAAGTCCACTATGACACCCCAGGAAATGATGCCAACACCTCTGGAATGACACTGGGACAGCAGGGGAAGCATGTCTGGGGGCATCTAACACACCAAAGACCCTCTATTACCCCAACATCACAGCCTAACAACTACACACTTTACACACTCAATACCACCTCTCTGACAGTAGGAAAACACCTTGAAACATGTGTATTTGGCACTTGCAGTGAGGAGAGCTTGTCACCAGCAGTGAATTTGGCCCTTGTAGTAAGTTGAGGTTGGCACCAACATTTGTTTTGAAAATCAGGGTGGATTGAGCCTCTAACCAGCAGAGTTTGGGCAAATTCATGGTGGAGGGAGCCTCTAAAAACCCCAGTTTGGACCAATTCATGGTGGAGGGAGCCTCTAAAAACCCCAGTTTGGACCAATTCATGGTGGAGGGAGCCTCTAAAAACCCCAGTTTGGACCAATTCATGATGGAGGGAGCCTCTAAACAGCCCAGTTTGGGCAAATTCATGGTGGAGGGAGCCTCTAAAAACCCCAGTTTGGACCAATTCATGGTGGAGGGAGCCTCTAAAAACCCCAGTTTGGACCAATTCATGGTGGAGGGAGCCTCTAAACAGCCCAGTTTGGGCAAATTCATGGTGGAGGGAGCCTCTAAACAGCCCAGTTTGGACCAATTCATGGTGGAGGGAGCCTCTAAAAACCCCAGTTTGGACCAATTCATGGTGGAGGGAGCCTCTAAACAGCCCAGTTTGGACCAATTCATGGTGGAGGGAGCCTCTAACCAGCAGAGTTGGTGGAAATCAGGGTGGAGGGAGCCTCTAACTAGCAGAGTTGTGGGAAAGCAGGGTGGAGGGAGCCTCTAACCAGCAGAGTTGGTGGAAATCAGGGTGGAGGGAGCCTCTAACCAGCAGAGTTGGGGGAAATCAGGGTGGAGGGAGCCTAGTATTAGCAGAATTGTGCAACGCTTATGGTGGATGAGTATGAGGATGCAGAGGAATTGGAGAGGTTGAGTACAGACATGGAGTTTCATGTTGGGGTGCTTTACACAGGTGGGCACAAAAATGAAGGCTCTATCCAGTGGTGGTTCATTTTTATCAAAGTGAGCCGGTCGGCACTCTCAGCTGACAGACGGGTGCGCTTGTCAGTGATGATGCCACCGGCTGCACTGAACACCCTCTCAGATAGGACGCTGGCGGCAGGACAGGACAGCACCTCCAAGGCATATAGGGCAAGTTCAAGCCACAGGTCCAACTTCGACACCCAATACGTGTAGGGCGCAGAGGGGTCGGAGAGGACAGGGCTGTGATCGGAAAGGTATTCCCGCAACATGCGCCTATACTTCTCACGCCTGGTGACACTAGGACCCTCCGTGGCGGCACTTTGGCGAGGGGGTGCCATCAAGGTGTCCCAGACCTTAGACAGTGTGCCCCTCGTTTGTGTGGACCGGTGAGAACTTGGTTGCCTACTGGAGGAACTGCCCTCCCTGCCGCCAACGTCACATGCTGGAAACATCTCCATCATATTCTGCACCAATTGCCTGTGGCAAGCATTGATGCGATTGGCCCTCCCCTCTACCGGAATAAAAGACGAGATGTTGTTTTTATACCGGGGGTCAAGGATAGCAAAGATCCAGTACTGGTTGTCCTCCATGATTTTGACAATACGCTTGTCGGTTGTAAAGCACCCCAACATGAACTCAGCCATGTCTGCCACAGTGTTAGTTGGCATGACTCCTCTGGCCCCACCGGAAAGTTCAATCTCCATTTCCTCCTCATCCTCCATGTCTACCCATCCGCGCTGCAACAATGGGACGATTCGAAGTTGCCCGGAAGCCTCCTGTATCACCATCACATCATCGGACAACTCTTCTTCCTCCTCCTCCTCCTCCTCCTCCTCCTCCTCCTCCATTAAACGCAGTGAAGCGGACAGATGTGTGGACCTACTCTCCAGCTGTGACGGATCAGATGCTATCCCTAACTCCTCTTTGTGATCTGAGTTATCCCTGATGTCAATCAGGGATTCTCTCAGAACACACAAGAGCGGGATTGTAAGGCTCACCGTCACATCCTCAGAGCTCACCCTCCTTGTGGACTCCTCAAAGACCCGTAGGATGTCACAAAGGTCTCTCATCCATGGCCACTCATGGATGTGAAACTGAGGCAGCTGACTTTGTGGCACCCTAGGGTTTTGTAGCTGGTATTCCATCAAAGGTCTCTGCTGCTCAACCACTCTATTCAACATCTGAAACGTTGAGTTCCAGCGTGTGGGGACGTCGCACAAAAGCCAGTGTTGTGGCACATGCAGGCGTTGCTGGAGAGATTTTAAGCTAGCAGCGGCTACTGTCGACTTGCGAAAGTGGGCGCACATGCGCCGCACTTTCACCAGTAGCTCTGGAACATTGGGGTAACTCTTTAGGAAACGTTGCACCACTAGGTTGAAGACGTGGGCCAGGCATGGAACATGTTGGAGTCCGGCAAGCTCCAGAGCTGCTACCAGGTTCTGGCCGTTATCACAAACGACCATGCCTGGGCCCAGGTGCAGCGGCTCAAACCATATTGCCGTCTCATCGAGGAGGGCATCCCTCACCTCGGAGGCAGTGTGCTGTCTGTCCCCCAAGCTGATCAGCTTCAGCACAGCCTGCTGACGTCTACCAACGCCAGTGTTGCAACGTTTCCAACTCGTAGCTGGGGTCAATCTAACAGCGGAGGAGGAGGCGGTGGCGGAGGAGGAGGCGGTAGAGGAGGAGGAGGAGGGGGGTGTTCTTCTCGTGTCCCTGCCAGGAATGTTAGGCGGGGAGACGAGGTACACCAGGCCAGTTTGGGAAGCAGTCCCAGCCTCAACTACATTCACCCAGTGTGCCGTCAGTGAAATGTAGCGTCCCTGTCCGCATGCACTTGTCCACGCGTCGGTGGTCAAGTGGACCTTTGTGCAAAGCGCGGAACTAAGGGCCCGCCTGATGTTGAGTGACACGTGCTGGTGCAAGGCGGGGACGGCACACCGGGACAAGTAGTGACGGCTAGGGACGGCATAGCGAGGTGCCGCAGTTGCCATCAGGTCCAGGAAGGCGGGAGTTTCAACAAGCCGGAATGCCAACATCTCCTGGGCCAGCAGTTTAGCGATGTTGGCGTTCAAGGCTTGCGCGTGTGGGTGGTTAGCAGTGTATTTCTGCCGCCGCTCCAATGTCTGAGAGATGGTGGGTTGTTGTAAAGAAGCACCTGATGGTGCCTTTGATGGTGCAGGAGAAGGAGATAAGACAGGAACAGGGGAGGATGAGGGAGAAGTCAACAAAGTGGCGGAGGCAGATGAAGTGGTGTCCTGGCTCGTCCTCTGGAGTGCATCGCCAGCACAGTCAGCAGTGGCAGTGGCAGAGGCAGTGGCAGAGGCAGTGGCAGTGGCGTGAACGGCAGGCGGCCTTTGTCCTGCCGTTGCTGCCTGCCACTGATTCCAGTGCTTGGATTCCAAATGACGGCGCATTGAAGTGGTGGACAGGTTGCTCTTCTCAGAGCCCCTAATCAATTTCGAGAGGCAAATTGTGCAGACAACACTATATCTGTCCTCGGCGCATTCCTTGAAAAAACTCCACACCTTCGAGAAATGTGCCCTCGAGGTGGGAGTTTTTCGGGGCTGGGTACGAACTGGAACATCTTGGGACATTCCGGGTGTGGCCTGGCTTCGCCTAAGCTGCTGACCTCTGCCTCTAGCTACCCTTTTTGGTGCTGCACCTGCCTCAACATCCACACTACTTTCCCCGCTTGACATCCCCCCTGTCCAGGTCGGGTCAGTGTCCTCATCATCCACCACTTCCTCTTCCAACTCCTGTCTCATTTCCTCCTCCCGCACAATGCGCCGGTCAACTGGATGCCCTGACGGCAACTGCGTCACATCATCGTCGATGAGGGTGGGTTGCTGGTCATCCACCACCAAATCGAACGGAGATGGAGGAGACTCTAGTGTTTGAGCATCTGGACACAGATGCTCCTCTGTTAGGTTCGTGGAATCGTGACGTGGAGAGGCAGGTTGAGGGACAATGAAAGGAGCGGAGAACAGCTCTGGGAAGCAGGGACAGTTGGGGTTATTGTTCTGTGAAGCTTGGGAATTTTGGGAGGAAGGAGGACAAGACTGTTGGGTAATAGGAGGAGAGGAGGCAGAGTCTGACTGGCTGCTGGACAATGTGCTGTAAGCATTCTCTGACAGCCATTGCAAGACCTGTTCCTGGTTCTCGGGCCTACTAAGGTTTGTACCCTGCAGTTTAGTTAATGTGGCAAGCAACCCTGGCACTGTGGAGTGGCGCAATGCTTGCTGCCCCACAGGAGTAGGCACGGGACGCCCTGTGGCTTCACTGCTACCTTGCTCCCCAGAACCATTCCCCCGACCTCGCCCACGGCCTCGTCCACGTCCCTTTCCGGGAGCCTTGCGCATTTTGAATTCCCAGTTAGAAATTGGCACTATATACCAGTAGCAAAAATTGTGGGTGCACGTAACCCCAATATATTCTTTGAATTCCCAGTCAGACAATGGCACTATATACCAGTAGCAAAAATTGTGGGTGCACGTAACCCCAATATATTCTTTGAATTACCAGTCAGAAACTGGCACTATATGGCAGTAGCAAGAAATGAGGGTATTTGTAACCCCAATATATTCTTTGAATTCCCAGTCAGACAATGGCACTATATACCAGTAGCAAAAATTGTGGGTGCACGTAACCCCAATATATTCTTTGAATTACCAGTCAGAAACTGGCACTATATGGCAGTAGCAAGAAATGAGGGTATTTGTAACCCCAATATATTCTTTGAATTCCCAGTCAGACAATGGCACTATATACCAGTAGCAAGAAATGAGGGTATTTGTAACCCCAATATATTCTTTGAATTCCCAGTCAGACAATGGAACTATATACCAGTAGCAAAAATTGTGGGTGCACGTAACCCCAATATATTCTTTGAATTCCCAGTGAGACAATGGCACTATATGGCAGTAGCAAAAATAGTGGGTGTATATAGCCCCAATTCTATTGCTAGGGGACTTGCAGGGTATTTCTGAGGTGAAGGTGGGGGGGCACACCGTTGGAACGGGGATTTGGGGTGTATATATGGGGTATACGGGAATACACTGTCAGTGTGTTCCATTCAGGATCCTGGGAAAGCTGGGTTGCGGTGATTGAGCCCGTCAGTGCCACGTTACACTGACAAGCTTCTCCCTGGAATTGAAGTTATATGTAAGCCCAATATATTCTTTGAATTCCCAGTGAGACAATGGCACTACATGGCAGTAGCAAAAATAGTGGGTGTATATAGCCCCAATTCTATTGCTAGGGGACTTGCAGGGTATTTCTGGGGTGAAGGTGGGGGGGCACACCGTTGGAACGGGTATCGGGGGTATATATCGGGTATACGGGAATACACTGACAGTGTATTCCATTCAGGATCCTGGGAAAGCTGGGTTGCGGCGATTGAGCCCGTCAGTGCCACGTTACACTGACAAGCTTCTCCCTGGAATTTAGCTCTTACAAGAGCTGTTGGTTGTCTTCTCCTTCCTATCCTAGCCTGTCCCTGCCTACCCAGAATCTAAGCCCTAGCTAGCTGGACGGAAACCTCCGTCCCCGGTGAATTGCAAGCTCAGAATGACGCGAACCTGGGCGGCGCTGTTCTTTTAAATTAGAGGTCACATGTTTTCGGCAGCCAATGGGTTTTGCCTACTTTTTTCAACGTCACCGGTGTCGTAGTTCCTGTCCCACCTACCCTGCGCTGTTATTGGAGCAAAAAAGGCGCCAGGGAAGGTGGGAGGGGAATCGAGTAATGGCGCACTTTACCACGCGGTGTTCGATTCGATTCGAACATGCCGAACAGCCTAATATCCGATCGAACATGAGTTCGATAGAACACTGTTCGCTCATCTCTAGTTATATCTACTTGTATGGAATGGAATATATTACACTACACTCCAGTAGGTCTCTGTCAGAAAAAAAAGCCGATTTTTTTTTTTTCTCCTGTATTGTGCATGAATTACTCCAAAAGGAGCCCATTGGATATCTGTTACCCAAGGGCCCACACAATCCTTGAGACGGCACTGCTTGTCAGTAGAGATGAGCGAACAGTGTTCTATCGAACACATGTTCGATCGGATATCAGGGTGTTCGCCATGTTCGAATCGAATCGAACACCGCGTGGTAAAGTGCGCCAAAATTCGATTCCCCTCCCACCTTCCCTGGCGCCTTTTTTGCACCAATAACAGCGCAGGGGAGGTGGGACAGGAACTACGACACCGGGGGCATTGAAAAAAATTGGAAAAAGTCATTGGCTGCCGAAATCAGGTGACCTCCATTTTAGACGAATAGTGGATTTCAAATCCGGGTCATATGAGAATGTGAACTTTGTGACTATGACAGGGATAGCTGTACAGGCAGGGATAGCTAGGGATAACCTTTATTTAGGGGGGAATGTTATTAAAAATAACTTTTTGGGGCTCTATCGGGTGTGTAATTGTGATTTTTGTGAGAAACTTTTTCCCATAGAAATGCATTGGCCAGTGCTGATTGGCCAGAGTACGGAACTCGACCAATCAGCGCTGGCTCTGCTGGAGGAGGCGGAGTCTAAGATCGCTCCACACCAGTCTCCATTCAGGTCCGACCTTAGACTCCGCCTCCTCCAGCAGAGCCAGCGCTGATTGGCCGAATTCCGTACTCTGGCCAATCAGCACTGGCTAATGCATTGTATTGGCGTGATGAAGCAGTGCTGAATGTGTGTGTTTAGCACACACATTCAGCTCTACTTCATCGGGCTAATAGAATGCATTGGCCAATCAGCGCTGGCCAATGCATTCTATTAGCTTGATGAAGCAGAGTGTGCACAAGGGTTCAAGCTTATATCTGCTACATCAGAGCCGAGGGTGCGCTTGAACCCTTGTGCAGCCTCGGCTCTGCTACATCAGAGCCGAGGGTGCGCTTGAACCCTTGTGCACACTCTGCTTCATCAAGCTAATAGAATGCATTGGCCAGCGCTGATTGGCCAATGCATTCTATTAGGCCGATGAAGTAGAGCTGAATGTGTGTGCTAAGCACACACATTCAGCACTGCTTCATCACGCCAATACAATGCATTAGCCAGTGCTGATTGGCCAGAGTACGGAATTCGGCCAATCAGCGCTGGCTCTGCTGGAGGAGGCGGAGTCTAAGGTCGGACCTGAATGGAGACTGGTGTGGAGCGATCTTAGACTCCGCCTCCTCCAGCAGAGCCAGCGCTGATTGGTCGAGTTCCGTACTCTGGCCAATCAGCGCTGGCCAATGCATTCTATTAGCCCGATGAAGTAGAGCTGAATGTGTGTGCTTAGCACACACATTCAGCTCTACTTCATCGGGCTAATAGAATGCATTGGCCAATCAGCGCTGGCCAATGCATTCTATTAGCGTGAACTGAGTTTGCACAGGGGTTCTAGTGCACCCTCGGCTCTGCTACATCAGATTGCTACATCTGATGTAGCAGTGCCGAGTGTGCATCAGATGTGTAGTTGAGCAAAACTGACTCAGCACTGCTAAGTCTCTGCATTCGCATAGGAATGCATTGGCCAGCCTTCGGCCAATCAGCGCTGGCTCTGCCGGAGGAGGCGGAGTCTAAGGTCGGACCTGAATGGAGACTGGTGTGGAGCGATCTTAGACTCCGCCTCCTCCAGCAGAGCCAGCGCTGATTGGTCGAGTTCCGTACTCTGGCCAATCAGCACTGGCCAATGCATTTCTATGGGGAAAAGTTAGCTTGCGAAAATCGCAAACTGACAGGGATTTCCATGAAATAAAGTGACTTTTATGCCCCCAGACATGCTTCCCCTGCTGTCCCAGTGTCATTCCAGGGTGTTGGTATCATTTCCTGGGGTGTCATAGTGGACTTGGTGACCCTCCAGACACGAATTTGGGTTTCCCCCTTAACGAGTATATGTTCCCCATAGACTATAATGGGGTTCGAAACCCATTCGAACACTCGAACAGTGAGCGGCTGTTCGAATCGAATTTCGAACCTCGAACATTTTAGTGTTCGCTCATCTCTACTTGTCAGTAAAATCTTTCTTTCCCTCTATTCTACACCATCTGTCCTTCTCTGCACAGCTACTTCCAAACAGGCAAGCTTTCTGCCCAAAAAAAAACACACAACCTCCCCATACCCTTACTTATACCTGCTTTCCCTCTCCCTGCTTCTATTTACTTCTGGTGACATGTCTCCTAACCCTGGACCACCCCACATAGCTGGATCAATGTATGGAATCCCCTGAATCTTACACCTATCTTACTTGCTCCTATCCCTTGGCCAACTGATTGAATCTCATGGTTTTCAATACCATTGCTATGCTGACGACACTCAAATATATCTCTCTGGACCAGGCATTGCCTCTCTGTTGTCCAGTGTCTAGCAGCCATAGCCTCCTTTCTATCCTCCCGTTTTCTAAAACTGAATATGGAGAAAATTGAGTTTATAATCTTCACCACACCTCACATGGCCCATTTACCTGACCCACGTATCAAAGTTAATGGAACCACCATTATCCCAGTCCCATGGGTCAGTTTCCTTGGCATAACCTTGGACTCTGACCTATCCTTCAAGTTGCACATCCGAGCCCTCAACACCTTCAACTCAACATCTATTGAATCTGCTCCTTCTTCAACTCAAACTACAAAGAAGCTAGTCCATGCCCTGGTAATCTCCCACTTAGATTACTGTAACACCTACTGTAAAAGCCTTCTCCATGGCCTCCCAGCAAATACTTTTGCCCCCTCCAATCCACTTTAAACAGTACTGCTCACTTAATACACCTATTCTCCATTCTTCATCAGCCACTCTCCTCTGCCAATCTTTTCACTGACTACCCATTGCCAAATGAATAGAGTTCAAAATACTAATGCTGACATACAAAGCCATCCACAAGTTGTCTCCTCCATATATCTCTGACCTAATCTCCCGCTACCTGCCCACACTGGTGTAACTATTGGGGGACCTGGGACATGAGGGCCCAGCAACAGTCGCTACCGCTGCTTTTTTTTGTTTGTTTTTTTTTTGTTTGTTTTTTTAAGACCGTTACCAGCTGGAGTAACTCCAGCCAGTAATAGGCCCTATTTACTTACCTCTCCTGGCAGACTTCAGGCCTACTTGCGTGACATCCCTGATGTCACATGGCTGGGGCCTGCGTCCTTATGCGTTGTGATGCAGGCCCGGGTCAAGTGACATCTAGAGATGAGCGAGTAGTATTCAATCGACTACCTCCCTGCCATAGGTATTTGTGTAAGCGGCCAAACACCAAAGGGTTAAGCGCATCGAATATTCAATGCATTTAACCCCTTGGTGTTCAGCCACTTACACGAATACCTATGGCGGGGAGGTAGTTGATGGAATACTACTCGCTCACCTCTAGTGACACCCCATACTTCATTAAAGATGGCCGACATCAGCAGGGACCGCACCGGAGCCAGATATAGGTAAGTAACAGTGTTTTTTTTTAGATTTGTACCCTCCCCTGGGTCTCCAATTATTATACTGTGTGCAGGGGCAACTAGGGGCATAATAGTGCATGCAGGAATGCGGGGGAGAAGTTGGTCAGGGCGGAGGGGGTCATGTCAAAAGTTCGCCACGGGGCCACGCCATTCCTAGTTATGCCACTGTGCCCACACTTAACCTCCGATCCTCCAAAGACCTACTCTGCTCTGCTCTTGTTCGCTCTTCACACAACAGACTCCCAGATTTCTCCAGTGCATTCCCCATACTGTGGAACTTGCTACCATAACACAATGACTACCCACCACAATCACAGGCTTCAAGAGGGCCCTGAAGACTCACCTATTCAGGAAGGCCTACAACCTCCAACAACACTACTACCACCACCTGAACAGTCTCCCCCTCACCTTCTTTCTCTATCGCTCTACCCTCACAGATTGTATTCCCATGCAGGCAGGGTCCTCTACCCCACTGTGCCAGAAGCTTTATTTGATGTCTTCTAATTTTGGACAAATGGGTGAGTATCTGTATACTTCTACTGGAGATGTATTTACAGCATTTATTGAAACTAAAAGAAATACTATAAGTATTGTAGATAAACTTTATGGTACCTGATTAGCAGACTCGAATGATTATGATTAGAGATGAGCGAGTAGTATTCGATCGAATACTACGGTATTCGAAATACTCGTACTCGATCGAGTACCACTCGCTATTCGAATGGAAAAGTTCAATGCAGAACCAGCATTGATTGGCCGAATGCTATACAGTCGGCCAATCAACGCTGGTTCTTCTCCTACCTATAGAAGTCTTCTCCGTGCAGCTTCCCCGCGGCGTCTTACGGCTCTTCATTCACTCTGCCAGACATCGGGCATGTCCGCTTGTAGTGCGGGCATGCGCAGTCGGCTCTGCCCAGGCCCGATACCAGGCAGAGTGAATTCAGAGCCGGAAGATGCTGCAGGGACACTGCATGGAGAAGACTTCTCGGAGGATCCAGCCCGACCCTCACTCGTGGACTTGGTAAGTATAATTTGATCGATTTGTTGCCTACCCCTGAAACGAGCATTTTCCCCCCATAGACTATAATAGGGTTCGATATTTGATTCGAGTAGTCGAATATTAAGGGGCTACTCGAAACGAATATCGAACCTAGAACATTTTACTGTTCGCTCATCTCTAATTATGATAAAATAGATGTTTGTGTTTGGCCTTTAATGTTTATTATCAATAGTTTAATAACACGTTTTCCACTGTGGGTTCAATTGCCGGAATCCTTTGTAGACCAAACCCACCGAGAGCACTTAATGGTAATTACTACATAGAAAAACATCCACTGAACACTATATATTATATATATGACACAAAGGTTTGCTGCGCTTTCCCTTTCGGATTGCTTGTACAGAAAAACTAGACTCTCAAGACAGAAAACTGAGCGAAGAGGATATTGGTGTAATTTTTACTTAGTAACAAGACGACGTAAGAATAAAGAGGATACCGATGTTATTTTTGTTAATAACTAAAGACATAAGAATAAAGTTAAGGTATGTGTAAATATATATAATAGGGTTTAATAGAATGATGATATAGAATAACAAATTTATCAAAAATCAAGCCACGTCGCAAAAATATAACAATTGAAAACTATTTTCATTAGAATGGCCACTTTGTATAAAAAACAAAAATCAAAATTTGGCTTTGCCTTCCAAATGAATATTGATCTACTTTAATATTATGTAAAACCATTATTACCACCATCCAGATATTTCCATCACAAATATGATATGACTCCCTATTCTTGTGATTCTTTGGAGTGCGGCACCTAATGTATCGAGTACGGGTATGCAGACATGATTAGCTGCTCTGTTCCACTGGTTCCTTTCAATACAGATAAAAAGTGATTCCTACCATTATATAGGCTAAAAAAAACCTGAAGGCAGATGAGGTAGAGTAGACCCTCTCAATGGATCAAAATATAACAATTCGGTTACACTATACCTTATCCACCGGATACGGCAAAACTGCAAAATTGGTGGGGATTACCCACTGGGGTCCTATCAATCATGAAAACAAGGATTCCCCCAGATTGAATGGCTCAGAAATCACAAGTTGACAAATACAATTGTATGAAGTGGTAGATATAGACAAGTAATGTGTTTGAGCTTCTCTTTGGTAGTCCCATAGAGATAAACAGTGGCAGTGGACCCCATCGATCTACCATTTATCTTCTATGATGGTGACTGTTACCGGGATACCCTTTAAATCGTTCATGAATATTATTGAATGCTATGTCCTGGGTCTTTATAATGTGCAATATGATTTTACTTCACTATGTTGGTTCCAGATACACAATACACAATGGATGAAGACAACTATACCTCGGTAACTTATTTTGTCTTTGATGGATTGGGAATTCAAGATAATCTTCAGGTAATTCTTTTTGTAATCTTTTTGTTGTTATACATAATAGACTTGTTGGCCAATATGTCTATTATGCTTATCCCTATTTTTAACACCACTCTCCATACACCCATGTACTACTTCTTGTGGAACTTGGCTTTTCTGGACATCTGTTACTCATCGGTGGTTGTCCCCAAGATGCTCACAGATCTTATATCTCAGGAGAAGGTGATCTCATTCTATGGCTGTATGCTACAAGTACATTGTTTCCATTTCTTCGGTAGCACAGAGGCTGTACTGTTTTCAGTCATGTCTTATGACAGATTTGTGGCCATTGCACATCCATTGAGATACTCAACCATCATGAATTACAAGGTCTGTTATGGTTTAACTTTGTGTTGTTTGGTTATTGGATTTTGCCATGCCTCAGTACACAGTATAATGACTTCAAGGCTTCCATTTTGTGGACCAAATGTGGTGAAACATTTCTACTGTGATGTTAAACCAGTGCTAGATTTGGCCTGTACAGATGTAACTCTTAATTTTAACCTTCTTATTGGAATCACCGGAACAATAACTATAATAACTTTAACCTTAAATATAATTTCCTACATTTTTATTGGAAAATTTCTTCTAAAAATAAAGACCTCAGAAGGACGAAAACGCGCATTGTCCACCTGCAGCGGCCATTTTACTGTGATTACTCTGCAATATGGGACATGTCTATTCACCTACCTGCGCCCTAATACAAAGGGTTCTTTAGATCAGGAGAGAGCAGCTGCCATTATGTTCACTGTCATAACCCCAACATTAAACCCAATTATATATACATTAAGGAACAAAGACATGAAGAAAGCTTTCAAAAAGTTGCTTAAAATTTCTCATTAAGGCAAATACACGTAATATCATAAGCCCTACACACTATGTGAATAACTAAGTGATTAAAGCAATAGACATTCCCCAAAAACGCATAAATTAAAAGTACACCAGGCCCTGCTATGCATCCCCGTACACAAAAATATTGAAAAAAGTTATGTATCGCTAGAATATGATGACTTTAGAAAAAAAAATCTTTGCAAAGTTTTAGATTTTTGTTAAAGGGTTAAAATGTAAATAAAACCATATACATTTGGTATCTCTGCAATTGACCATGCATACATCAGGGAGGCTCCTCACCTCCCCTAGCGTCACCTTTGTTTCACCTCTGATCCACTGACCACGGTTCCAGAGAGGGAGTATTGAGATCTTACGCAAACACCAGGAGAACTCCTCACCCCTCCCTGGTTCCCCACCACCATCTGCTGGGTGCCCCGTCACAGAGCTTCTAGAATTCCTTACTTTGATCCTGTTACTAGATGCCCTGCCAGAAAAAATGCACCACTCACCCTCTCCACTGGTGCATACACACAACCGACTATAGCTTCTCCAACTTGGTAAAGATGGTGAGGATTGGGCCACACGGTGGCTCAGTGGTTAGCACTGCAGCCTTACAGCGCTGGAGTCCTGGTGTTCAAATCCCACCAAGGGCATAAAACCATCTGCAAGGAGTTTGTATGTTCTCCCCGTGTTTGCGTGGATTTCCATCCCATATTCCAAAGACATACTGATAGGGAAAAATGTACATTGTGAGCTCTATGTGGGGCTCACAATCTACATTTAAAAAAAAAAGAAAAAAAAGGTGAGGATTGGTGGTGCCAAGACCTCAGACGTACCTGCTACCCCTAAACCTCAAAGATCTCAGGGAGACATGCAAAAATACTTGAAAAAGAAATTGCCAGAACAATCCCTGAAATTGTCTGATATCCAGGCCAGTGCCGACCAATCTGGGGACCTCACAATGGAAGAATCCGTAGACTACAATTCTGAGAAGCAGTTGTCCGGCCCGCTCACCAAGGCCTTCTTTTGTAAATCTCTCACCACGGCAATGCAGCCTGTTCTTTAACAGCTAGCCTCCATACGAGCAGATATGCAACACTTTACAATGAGAATAGACTCTTTGGAAACTGCCTATGGCAGCCTCACCTCCTATTCCGAAACTTTGGCAGATGGTCACCTCACTGTCTGAACACCTCAATAGGGCCTTCTCATTACTAGAAGATCAGGAGAATAGGAGTAGGAGGAAAAATATTCGTATGAAATGTCTTCCGGAGTCATGGTCCCCTGAAGAATTAAATAGTCACAATGGACATTTTTTTATGACCGCTGGAGATAGCGGAGGCCTTCCGTGAGTTCTATTCCTCTCTATAATCTATCCCCCTCAGTATCGGTCTCTCGGAGAGAGAAAATGTGATTAAGACGTTCCTGAGCTCCCTCGATCTCCTGACTGTGGATGAGGCCTCTGCAGTTTCCTTACTAGACCCTATCACTCCTAGTGAAGTCAGGGATATAATTCTGAGCATTCTGCCAGGAAAAAGTCCTGGCCCAGATGGTCGGTCCCTGGCATACTTCAAGCGTTTCCAGCAAACATTACTACCACCCTTAACGGCAACCTTCAACTCTTTACTGAGTGGAGGTTGTTGGCCGTGACAAACACTGGAAGCTCAAATTGCCATCATACTGAAGAAAGGTAAAGATCCCCTGAACTGTGGAAGATATAGGCCCATTTCTTTACTGAATTTGGACCTAAAATTTTGGTCCAAGCTCTTGGCCCACAGGCTAAAGTGAATCGTCCATCACAAACAGTCAGGATTTGTTATGAAAAGGCAGGACAGGGACAACGCTCACAGAATCTTACACTCTATTCACTTCGACTACAAAGCACGTATCCCCCTTGTCCTTCTTGCCACGTGGGGCGTGTTTGTTCATGGTAAGGAGATTTCTTTGATTCTCTTGGGCTTATGTTGTGCACCCCTCTTTCCTCATGTCTTTTAGTATAACGATGCAGTTTTTGACTTTAACCCTTTACTATAATATGACTGTGGTCTTGTTAATACAACTACTCTGTGTTTACATCATCTACTCATACTGACACATTGCCTTATGTGATGAACATTGTTTGTTGCCTCTTTTATACATTACTAATTTCCATGTTTCATGTAATGTGGCAGCATTGGCTCCCTTCTTTGTCCTTTCCTTTCTAAATTGTCTTTTGAAGAGATTTTTTTTAATGTATTTTCAAAAAATATATATTTTTCATATTTTTTAAACATTTGGTGTTTCTACTTTGGCAACATTTTTCTTATATACTTAGAATTCACCATGGTATTTAAAATGCCCTGCATGTGTGTATAGGCTGATGGAACAGAACAAATGGGCATAGACTAAACCACTCGGCTAACCAGATGATAGTAAAAAAACAAAGCACAGTGAAGACAAACGACCCGCTGGACTCCTCAAAAAGAAGTGCGTTGTACAACAGAGGAGTGGTGTTTGAATGTAAACAAAGACTCTGGAATGACAATGAATAAATACATACAATGAAATAAATACAATTAAAAAATTTTTTTTTTTTTTTTTTTTTTTGCTTTTTGATCTGTTAGTATTAGTACACCTTTTCTAATATCAATATTCTCGCACATTTATATTTACATTATCCTCTTGTGAAAATGAAAAAATTTGGGGCTAAATTGACAGTTTATTGGAAATAGAGATGAGCGAGTAGTTAAATATTCGATATTCGTCTCGAGTAGCCCCTCAATATTCAACTACTCGAGTCGAATATCGAATCCTATTATAGTCTATGGGGGAAACGACGCTGCGTGGAGAAGACTTCTCAAGGTAGGAGAAGAACTAGCGTTGATTGGCCAACTGTATAGCATTCGGCCAATCAATGCTGGTTCTGCATCAAATTTTTCCATTCGAACAGCGAGTGGTACGCTATCGAGTACAAGTATTTTGAATATCATAGTATTCGATCGAATACCTACTCGATTTGAATACTACTCGCTCATCTCTAGAAATAAATTAATTTTTCTTTCCATGCCCCCATCTTAATAAAATCCTGTGAAACAGCTGTGGGGTCAAACTGCTCACTATACCCCTTAATAAATTTTGAGCACAGAGAAAAAACGAGAGCACCGAGCAGTGCATGGAAAGTGCACTATCACTTGGTGAGAAAAATGTAAGACAATCACCTTCTCACCTTTAGAAGTTGTGTTGAATAACACAACCAGCTTACAAGCAATCGGAGAAATTAAGAATGGATATTAAATCGCTGCTGTCACAGTATGCCACCCAGTGGGAGGTCGGAGAACAATGTGAAAATTTGGACCATGGACTGCGTAGATTTGTGTCTGGTATAGCATTGATAGTTTGATTTCCAAAGAACACAAGATAAACACACACAACACGTTTCACAGATTTGGGGTACCCCTTTATCAAGTGTGTACCACACTAAAACAAAATATCACAGAATCCAAAAATGTTTAAAAAAAATACAAAAAAATCCATAGATGATAGAGATAAATGATGAAGAGATGGAAATGAATAAAACCTTTACATTTCCACATGGCTCATAGGTACACCCACTGAGTCAATAGCGAATTAAGAAAAAAACTAATAAAAATATAAAGCTAGCTATAGTCAGAAAAGAGATAAATATGTATCAAACAGAATGAAGACTGTACAAGATGATGAGTAAATAATGAACGCTTACAATAAGTGTATAGCTCAGGAGTCTCAAACTTGCAGCCTGCGGGCCAATTGCGGCCCCCAGGACAATAGTTTGCGGCCCCTGGCAGACGCCAGGTGTTTAATTATGGCGGTCACCCGGGAGTCGGGCGGCCGCCATTGCTGTTGAGTATCTACTGTTTTACACAGTAGACACCCAGCGCTATTGCTAGCAGTTGTTTCCCACACTGATCGGGGGCATTAACCCCTCTGGCGCCTTGGTCAAAGCTGACAGAGGTGCCATTTTCCCGGCACCTCATGGGCGCCGCCATTTTGCCGGTGATCGCCGGTGCCTGGAGCAAGCTCCAGGGCTCACATCTTGTTTGCATTTCAATCAGGAGCCTTGTAAAGGCTCCCAGGCCTGTCTGCAGTGATTTTCTTTTGCAGGCTGCTTAGAAATGATGATTTTTTGCAATGCATTAGCATTGTAATGCTTTGCATTAGTGATCAGACCCCGTGGGGTTCAAGACCGCTAGAGGGTCTAATAAATTTTAAAAAATATATTTAAAAAATTTACAAAGTATTAAATTCAAATTACCCCCTTTCCCTAGAACACATTTAAAAGTAGTCAAATACTGTGAAACATATACACATTAGGTATCTCTGTGTCTGAAATCGCCCGCTCTACAAATCTAAAAAAATATTTTTCCTGTACGGTAAACGCCGTAGTGGGAAAAAACTCAAAAGTGCCAAACCGCCATTTTTTCACTGTTTTGCCTCTGATAGAAATTTGAATAAAAAAATAATCAAAGCAATAATTCCCCAAAATGGTAGAACTAAAAAGTACACCTGAAAAAAAAAAAAAAAGACGCCCTATACATCCCCGTACATGGAAGTATAAAAAAGTTATGAGTGTCAGAATAGGGTGACTTTTAGAAAAGAAAAAAAAAAATAAGAAAACCTGATGCAGCCTCACCCAGACTCCACCTCCAGCAGCCCCTGGGTAAATTGAGTTTGAGACCCCTGCTATAGATGAACAGAGAAAAAAAAAAATCATTGTAAATGTAAGAAGTCATCTGCATAAACGAATAATTGCCCCTTGTCTCAATCTCTAATCAAAAGACATTATGGACAAAAGAGAGAGATTGCATAAACAATGAATGGGCAGGAGACAAGCGATAAAGCCATCTGTGAGGAACACTTGTGATCTGCTAAGTGATAAATATCCAAATCCTTGCACTGATTATCATATGGATAGACAGAGACAAGGAAGAAATAGCTTGTATAACAAATCATCCACCAGTGTCTCAGTCAATAGAAGTGGATAGAAATCAGTCACTTAGGCAATGTCCATGATGGCTTTGATTAGAGATTGAGCCACCTGGCGAGTAATTGTTTGTGCAAATGACTTCTTACATTTACAATGATTTTTTTTTCTCTCTGTGCATTTAAGTGTTGTAAAGGTGAGAAGCTAATTGTCTTCCAATAGAATAAGAACTTCCTACAAAGTGACCCCATTTTGGAAACTACACCTCTTAATGAGTTTATCAAGGGGTATGGGAAGGATTTTGACCCTACAGCTGTAATCAGTTTCTATTAGCATTGGGATATAAAAATTACTTTTCCCAATAAACTGTCCATTTAGCAATATACTTTTAATTTTAAGGGTATAAAGAAGAAAAAGCTCATGACAGATTGTTAAATAATTTCTCCTGAACACAGAAATTCCCCATATGAGGTTGTAAACTGCTGTAAGGGAACATGATGGGGCTCAGAATGGAAAGAGCGCTATTTGGCTTTTGGAGGGCACATTTTGCTGGAATAATTTTCAGGTACCATATTGCATTTGTAAAACTCCTAAAGTACCAGTACAATGTAAATCCCTCAAAAGTGATCCTATTTTAAAACTACACCCTTAAAGAAATGTCTCAAGGAGCATTATCATGTTGAGCCTAAAAAGAATTCCCCAAAATTAATGTACAAAGTGTAAATTGACATTTTTAAAGAAATATGCCATTTTGGTGCCCAATACATTGTACCCGCTTTAAGTCATCAGAAACATGTACTCATAAAACTATTAAGGGGGCTATCCTGTGCACAAAAAAGCTTTATATGTGGGTGTAAACTGCTGCTTGGGACCACAACAGGGCTCAGAAGGGAAGGAGCACGGTGGTTTTTAGGTTTTGGAATATAGATTTGGAGGAGATTTCTGGATGCCATGTGGTTTTTGCAGATCTCTGGAGGTGCCAGTAAATTGGAATTCCCCTAGAAGTGACCCCAATTAACTGTATGGAGAACAATTCTAAAATAATCCTGGATAAAGGTAAGTGACAACATTTTCTTAATTCTTACTCATTTCTACTTGTCTCCTACCCAATTTACTGTATGTTTCAGTAGCTTCATCACAAGGTATTGGATACATTGGATCTCTTATTGCTTTATGCCCTGGTCAAGATTGTAAAACCTAATTCTATTTCAGTTTATTGTATTTCATTTAGGAATCACCGGTAATAGTTGACTATTTTTCTCAGAAGCTGATCGTCTTTTCTAAACTTGCCCAATTTGCTTACTTTAGAGAAATATAGTCTAGATCAATCTTTGCCAATTGTTTATTTATTTTGATTGAATTTACTTGGGTTGATTATTGAAATTGTATAAATAGGAATTCCCCAATATAGTCCCTTCAATGGACTTTTTGCAAGAGAACGTGATCCAGTAATGTTGTTAAGCTGTGGAGAATTCTACTCTCTTACTTTGCCTTACATAACCATGAGAATGTCAGCTCTGATGGGAAATAATGGGGTTTCCATTTGTAATCCTGGCCTTATTGCTTTATATTCAAAATCAGATCTTCCCTATACATATTTGGTTCTTATGCTTAATGTTCTTTTCTGTTTCAGTCACCTCTGCCGGACAGTTCAGGTGAAAATAAATTTCAAGAGAAGAAAAGAAAAGTTGACAGGAAATGGCAGAACCATTAGATGAAGATTACTGGATCACTTCTGAACTCTTTCGATTTGAAGGAGCAGGAAAACAACCAAGATTTTCACCACTATTCAATAAAATATATGTGTTTGTGCCAAAGGAGCCCAAGAAATCCATGGACATTGACTCTTCCGCCAACAACCATTTTATAATTGAGACAACAGAAGAAAAGGGGCTGAATACCCCAAAAGTGGATGAAACATGAACGACGAATGATATGGACAAAGAAATATATGCACCCTAAAAAGAAATTTCTTTTCTAAATTCTGCAGAGTTAGAAATGCCCCCAATTCAGTATAGATTTGTGTATAAAAAAAATATGTACTGAAAAGAATTTGTTCTTAAAGTGTGTTTGGTGTATTTGGTGAAAATTTTGGGGGAAAAAATGCAGTTTTCAAAACTTGAAATAGCATGCTTTTCATAAAAAAAAAGTACTTTCCAAATTTCTTCATAAATATCATTAACCATGTCTCTGCTTTATGTTGCAATCAATATGTAATCACCTTTTTATTTTTTCATATATTATAAGGCTTACAAGCAATAATTTTCAAGTTTTCAAAAGACATTTTTCAAGCCGAAATGTAAACCTTATGTTAATCCCTCAGTAGCATTGCAATGTATATCAGCTGTGAAATAAGGGTAATTCTAAATAATCCCATCCCACAAACCTCCATCCATGCTCCAGTCTCTATACATATAACACCTAACTTAATGCCTAGCGATATCTACATAACAGTTTCAGTATAAGTGTTAAGAGATTTTCGATGAAAAACAATGGCCCCCCATGAATAGCGTCAACTCCTTGTAAGGACATTAGCTTTAGGGCACTAACAACACAGTCTAACACTGGTCTGCAAATAGACTACTAAGCTAGACTCCATTGTACTTATTGTATGCCTGGAGACAGTCTAGCTTAGGGGCAGTGGTACTAGTGCCTCGCATAGCATAACATAGCGGGTAAAAAATCTAAATGGTGATTTTTCTTCAACTTTTTCCCTCCTATAATAAATGTGTGTTACTGTGTGCTGACACACGTATCTAATGCTTCAGCGTATGATACAGTATCATAAAGTGCATATTTAATCTTTCAGCGTGTGGTAATATATGCAGAAGGGCGTATCTAATCCTAAGACGTATAGTACTGTGTGCAGACGCACGTATCTAATCCTAAGACGTGTGCTACTGTGTGCAGATGCGCGTATATAATCTTCCGGCATGTGAAACTCTGTGCAGAGCCACGTATCAAATCCTCCAGGATGTGGCATTGTGTGCAGTAGTGCGTATCTAATCCTTCGGCATGTGGCACTTTCTGCAGAGGGGCAAATCTAATCATCTGGCGTATGGTAATGAGTGCTAAGATGCATATCTAATCCTACGGTGTGTGGTACTGTGTATAGATGCATGTATCTAATCCTCTGGCATATGATACTGTGTGCTGAGGTGCATATCTAATCCTGTGCCAGGAGACTCAAGTAATAAACAAAGCCATCTTTGAGGAACACTTGTGAGCTGCTAAAAGTGATAAATATCCAAATCCTTGCACTGATCATATGGCTAGACAGGGACAAGGAAGAAATAGCTTGTATAACAAATCATCCACCAGTGTCTCAGTCAATAGAAGTGGATAGAAATCAGTCACTTAGGCAATGTCCATGATGGCTTTGATTAGAGATTGAGATTGATATATCACACTGGTACACCCAGAATAATGTACTCTATGTCATATGTGGTATAAACTGATGTTTGGGCACAGAAGGGAAAGAGCGCTATTTTGTTTTTTGGACACCATGCCACTTATGCAGAGCTCATGAATTACCAGTAAAGTGGAATCCGCAAACTTCTGACCGTATTTTGGACACCACTGAAGGGATTTATCAAGTAGGGTACTGAGCATTTTAACTCAAGTATTGCATTCACTTAATTTCAATAAATGATTGTGCAGCCGATAATAAAAAGGAAAAATTGTTGTTTTTTTTTTTTTTTGTTTTTTTTTAAAGAGATATAACATTTCATTGCCCAAAGTTTTGTGCCCAGTTTGTGTCAGCAGCGACACACTCTAAAAACAGTTAAGTGGGTATCCCGGGAACAACAGCTTTTGGAGCCTTCATCTCTGATACAAGCCGGGCACAACATATTATGCAATGAAATGACATTCCTGGAAAAATTGTCATCTTTCACAATAAATTATAGCAACATTTGGAAAGATTCATTTGGGGTGCAGTTTCCAAAATGGAGTCACGTGTCAGGGGATTCCACTTTACCATCATTTCAGGAGCTCTGCAAAAGTGTCATGGCGTCCAAATGCTAAACTGTCTAAATCTGTGTGCCAAAATCCTTAAGAAATAGATGTTACTGCCTCTATTATCTCTCATAGTATTTCATAAATCTGCTGTTTGTGCCATGTTTATGTGCGGCCCCTCCACTAATTCCCTCATCAACCTGAACTTGTAGAAACATATTGGGAGACTAGAGGTATATTAGACAATTGGTTCAGTTGAGACTAGGTTGCAAAACACCCCATCTCTTGTGATTGGTGGGGTTCCCAGCAGTGGGACAATCATCAATCAGCAAGTTATCCCCCATCTTTTGGATAGGGGAATAACTTCTTGTTTCCTAAATACCCCTTTAGCTTGACCCTACCTTGTAGTATTGCAACACCATTTCTGATAGTTTAACTTTGGCAAAAATGAAGGGCCAATATAAGTATGAAAACACAAAAATAATGTAAACTAATATAAATGTAAAAAGTCATACTCACAAGCAAATAAAACAAATTCATGTTTATTAGATAAATAAAATATAACAATGACAGTGGGGAACAAATAACCACAATAAAAACACTAGACCAAGAGGACATAGGAGGATGTAACTAAATACAAAACATAAGGAGTAATGCACATGTAGTAATGTGACTCCATACATGCAAATAGCATTAAGCATGGGCCAAACATCAATGCATGAGCTCAGAGTATACAGTGTAAAAATCCAAAAACTACAAATGAATATAAAAAGACTAAAGCAAATAAGCCTCACATAGATCCAAATGAATGAAACAAAACCCATCCAGAAACCACAAACAAGACCCCGCATGAATAATCCCATTTGTAATGTAAAGTAATCAACCACCAAAGACAATTTACATTTCTATCCAGGAGAGTTGGCCACTGTATTGTTTATAAGTAGTGGCAATGCGAATAATAAAATCTGCATTTGTTTGGTAAGATAAGGGTGGTGGTGGTGGTGAAAGTTTCCTATATAAGAAGACAGGATGGACTTATATTCTCAGAAGCCTAGAACTACTTCTTGCTACTACAACAGCTTCCTATCATCAGACAGAATGGAGAACAATTCTGGAATAATCTTGGATCAGGTAAGTGACAACATTTACTGAATTCTTAGTCATTTCTACTTGTCTCCTACCCAATTTACTGTATGTTTCAGTAGCTTCATCACAAGGTATTGGATACATTGGATTTCTTATTGCTTTATGCCCTGGTCAAGATTTTAAAACCTTATTCTATTTCAGTTTATTGTATTTCATTTAGGAATCACCGGTAATAGTTGACTATTGTTCTCAGAAGCTGATCGTCTTTTCTAAACTTGCCCAATTTGCTTACTTTAGAGAAATAAAGTCTAGATTGATCTTTGCCAATTTTTTATTCATGTAATTTGATTATTGAATTTACTTGGATTGATTATTGAAATTGAATAAATAGGAATTCCCCAATATAGTCCCTTCAATGGACGTTTTGCAAGAGAACGTGATCCAGTAATGTTGTTAAGCTGTGGAGAATTCTACTCTCTTACTTTGCCTTACATAACCATGAGAATGTCAGCTCTGATGGGAAATAATGGGGTTTCCATTTGTAATCCTGACCTTATTGCTTTATATTCAAAATCAGATCTTCCCTATACATATTTGGTTCTTATGCTTAATGTTCTTTTCTGTTTCAGTCACCTCTGCCGGACACTTCATTTGAAGATCTTTTTCAAGAGAGGAAAAGAAGTTGGCGGGAAATGGCAGAACAGCTGGCTGAAGAGGCTGGCAGAATGGCTGAAGGACACTGGATCTGCACGACAGACCTCATTCGGCATGAAGGAGCCAAAAAACGGCCTAGACTTTTGCCACCGTCCATTAAAATGTACACTTTTGTGCCAATTGAGCCTGTGGACATTGACTCTCGGGCGATCAGCCCCCTTATGCTTGAGAGAACAGAATTAGAGGGGGTGACAGGCACTGAAGTGGATGAAGTGAGAAGAGCAGAGGAGATGGACAAAAAGACTTATTTGCCCCCCAAGAAGAAGATTCTTTCCAGATTTCTACAGAGGTAGAAATGCACCTTATTCCGTATTTATTTTTTCTTAATAAAAACACTTTTTTAAAAGAATTTGTTCTCAGAGTGTCACTGTTTTAGGTTGAGAGAGAAATTTTTGAGCCTGAATGTATGTTCAGATCCAGTATTGAGGCCACCAGAAGGGGGGGGATGTAGAGCTTGGTTATTAAATCTGGGTATTTCTAAATCCAGAGACTTATCTGATGTTTCAGTAAAATTCTCACCATAATTCAGATGTTTTAGAAATAAGATCAAAATTTGGAAAGTGTAGCCCTCTTCTTATATGTATAGGATTGTTTTAATAAAGATCTCCCCTCTCCTACAGCTGATGCTCAGTATATTTGCTCCAGTCTCTCCCATTTGGCTTCCTTAGAGAATATTTAACCCCACAGCCTAAAATTGCGTTAAATTCCAGGCCATATATTTCCAATTGGACATGTAGCAATATCAAGGAAAACACACACACAATGTGTAAGATGGTAAAGTGGTGTTTCTAGCTAATCACTATTACTATGGCTTTGATGGTTTATACTCATACATTCTATATAGATTTGCTATGGACTATCTGCACCACACCAGACCTGTCTGACATGTGACTTTCTGCATTTATCCCTACATTGTTTTGGTAATGCTGGTACATAAACTATTCCCCCATATGTATTGTTTAGTCACTTATGTTTCTCTTATGTTTTCCCTATTTTAGTGGATATTAATAAAAATTATATCTTAATATATATCCTTTGTGTGTGGATATTTCCTTGATATTGATACAGCGGTTCCCGCACATTTCTCATAACACATTGTACTTCATGTTCGTGGTAAATTTTGGTTGATCTGTTTTGCCTTTAAGAAGAAATTGGAAATTTGGAGAAAAAAAACCAATTTTCAAAATTTTAAATAGTATGATTTTTTTATGAAAATCATACTATCCAAATTTCTTCATAAATATAATTAACCAGGTTTCTGCTTTATGTTGCAATCAATATGTAATCCCCCTTTCATTTCTTTCATATATTATAAGGCTTACAAGTCAAGCAATAATTTTCAAGTTTTAAAGAATATCTCCAAAAGACATTTTTCAAGCCACCAGTTCAGTTCTAAAGGGGAACTTGAAAGGCCTAAGAAACACAAAGATGTGAGCTATAGATCCCCCTACATAACTGAGAAATACAAGAAGGAGGTGAAGGTCACTCAAATATAGAGGGAATAAAATATAAACTTTATTACTTTATAAAGAGTGTATAGAGCCTAAAAGCAACAGAGGCCATATTGGTTTGAACTCAGATATATCGTCTCCACCTCTCAAACACTACAATAGGAGGAGCCTAGAATGTACTACTTCACTAAATAGTCAGAAAAACTCAATTGGTCTAGGAAAAAAACACTGGCCTATAGAGTATACACTGCAATATGTGTCAATTGTCTAATCTTGTGGGCGGAGATAGGTTATAACTCAGCCTCCTACGCTCATTGGTAGATTCTGGTCATGTGACCCCAAAGGAGAAGTGACCGCTCCTCCCCCCTGAGCGAGATTTGGTTCGCTATGTTATACGCTCTAAGAGCAGGGGTTTTTAAAGCTTATAAAACCGGTTAATCTTGGTAACCATTAAAACTATTGGAGGATGATATGAAACTAGGTATCACATCATAATTTGTTCATAAATTCAACCTCTAATACATGATAACAAATTAGCCATCTTGAGATTTCTAATCTAGCTAGCTCGATTTGCTATCGTAGGCCACGCTCAGTCTGAATGGTGTTCTACCCAGTAACTTTGTGCAACTCACAATTACAACTTAAATTGATATATCATTAATGTTCATATATAAATGTGAATGTGCCATTCTGTCTAGGAATTCTTGATGTCATTAATGCTACGTAACTAAATTATATTCAGCAATTTAAGTCTAGATATCCTCCAGGAAACCCTAACCAGGCTATTGTAGGTGGAAATAGGAGATCTGTTACAGTTTTTAAAGATCGAGGATGGGCAAAAAATAAGGACAAAATTTGTGGCTAAAATATGTCTTTATTTCTATATGATCATCGTTTCAGTTAAAATATAAACACTTTACAAAGCTCTATTGTTTAACAAATACAACTTTATTGTACTCCAATTTGTTACACTTTTGCATGTGACAGGGCAATCAGGCATTACACCTGTGTATAACATTTATAAGTCCGAAGATACTGTAAGGTCGACATGCTATGATTAAGGGGGTAACCCCGAAACGCGTAAGCGTCTTTAACGCACCATGTGTTTTTCTGATAAACACCCTTTGTATACTATCCTTTTAATCTATTATGGAATAAAGAATCTGATGTTTTAAAGGCTCAGAAGTGTCTGCAGACCATCTCTTCACATTTAAATCCTCATCAATAAAATTCCCCACCTAGCCGAAATGTAAACCTTGTTATGTTAATCCCTCAGTAGCACTGCAATGTATATCAGCTGTGAAATAAGGGTCATTCTAAATAATCCCATCCCACAAACCTCCATCCATGCTCCAGTCTCTATACATATAACACCTAACTTAATGCCTAGCGATATCTACATAACAGTTTCAGTATACGTGTTAAGAGATTTTCTTTGAAAAACAATGGCCCCCATGAATAGCGTCAACTCCTTGTAAGGACATTAGCTTTAGGGCACTAACAACACAGTCTAACTCTGGTCTGCAAATAGACTACTAAGCTAGACTCCATTGTACTTATTGTATGTCTGGAGGAAGTCTGGTTTGGGACCAGTGGTACTAGTGCCACGCAGAGGGAGAGGGATGATGCCACTGCCATGCATTGTGGTCAGTATAATAACATCCCTCTTGTCCTTATACTTGAACAGCAGAATATTCTCATTGCCGGCAGCCCAGCATAAATAATAATCCCTATCGGGACTGAAATTAAAAGAAAAATCAAAATTAAAAAGAAAAAAAAAAAAAAAAATCCCCCTTTCCCTTGATCACATATGAAAATAAATTAACAATAATGAACATGAACACTTTAGGTCTCCCCACGCCCCAAACTGTCCAAGCTATGAAAATATTTATCCCATATGGAGAACAGCGGAGCAGGGAAAGGAAATCTTAATGGATATTTTTCCCAACATTTTCCATTCTATAAAAAAAAAAATGAAAAAAAATACACTGCTGGTGCAAGGCTCTACTCACTCCAAGGTACCAAATACACGGCTGGTGCAAGGCTCTCCTCACTCCAAGGTATCAAATACACGGCTGGTGCAAGGCTCTCCTCAATCCAAGTACCCAATTCATTGCTGGTGACAGGCTCTCCTCACTCCAAGGTACCAAATACACGTCTGGTGCAAGGCTCTCCTCAATCCAAGATACCAAATACACGGCTGGTGCAATGCTCTCCTCACTCCATGTACCCAATACAATGCTGGTGACAGGCTCTCCTCACTCCAAGCTACCAAATACACAGCTGGTGCAAGGCTCTCCTCACTCCAAATACCCAATACAATGCTGGTGACAGGCTCATCTAACTCCAAGTACCCAATACAATGCTGGTGACAGGCTCATCTAACTCCAAGTACCCAATACAATGCTGGTGCAAGGCTCTCCTCACTCCATGTACCCAACACAATGCTAGTTTCAGGCTCTCCTTACTCCAAGGGCCAAATACACTGCTGGTGCATGGCTCTACTCACTCCAAGGTACCAAATACATGGCTGGTGCAAGGCTCTCCTCACTCCAAGCACCCAATAAAATGCTGGTGACAGGCTCTCCTGACACCAAGGGCCAAATACACTGCTGGTGACAGGCTCTCCTCACTCCAAGTACCCAATGCAATGCTGGTGCAAGGCTCTCCTCAATCTGAGGGCCAAATACACTGCAGGTGACAGGCTCTCCTCACTCCAAGGTACCAAATACACGGCTGGTGCAAGGCTCTCCTCACTCCAAGGTACCAAATACACGGCTGGTGCAAGGCTCTCCTCACTCCAAGGTACCTAATACACGGCTGGTGCAAGGCTCTCCTCACTCCAAGGTACCAAATACAATGCTGTTGACTGGCTCTCCTTACTCCAAGGGCCAAATACACTACTGGTGACAGGCTCTCCTCACTCCCAGGGACAAATACACTGCTGGTGCAAGGCTCTCCTCAATCCAAGGTACCAAATACACGGCTGCTGCAAGGCTCTCCTCACTCCAAGGTACCAAATACAATGCTGTTGACTGGCTCTCCTTACTCCAAGGGCCAAATACACTACTGGTGACAGGCTCTCCTCACTCCCAGGGACAAATACATTGCTGGTGCAAGGCTCTCCTCAATCCAAGGTACCAAATACACGGCTGCTGCAAGGCTCTCCTCACTCCAAGGTACCAAATACACGGCTGGTGCAAGGCTCTCCTCACTCCAAGTACCCAATACAATGCTAGTGAAAGGCTCTACTCACTCCAAGTACCCAATACAATACTGGTGAGAGGCTCTCCTCCCTTCAAGTACCCAATACAATGCTGGTGACAGGCTCTCCTAACTCCAAGTACCCAATACAATGCTGCTGAAAGGCTCTCCTCACTCCAAGTACCCAATACAATGCTGGTGAAAGGCTCTCCTCACTCCAAGCACCCAATAAAATGCTGGTGACAGGCTCTCCTGACACCAAGGGCCAAATACACTGCTGGTGACAGTCTCTCCTCACTCCAAGTACCCAATGCAATGCTGGTGCAAGGCTCTCCTCAATCCAAGGTACCAAATACACGGCTGGTGCAAGGCTCTCCTCACTCCAAGGTACCAAATACACGGCTGGTGCAAGGCTCTCCTCACTCCAAGGTACCAAATACACGGCTGGTGCAAGGCTCTCCTCACTCCAAGTACCCAATGCAATGCTAGTGAAAGGCTCTACTCACTCCAAGTACCCAATACAATACTGGTGAAAGGCTCTCCTCACTCCAAGGTACCAAATACACGGCTGGTGCAAGGCTCTCCTCACTCCAAGGTACCAAATACACGGCTGGTGCAAGGCTCTCCTCACTCCAAGGGCGAAATACACTGCTGGTGCAAGGCTCTCCCAACTCCAAGTAGCCAAGACAACGCTGGTGCAAAGCTCTCCTCAATCTGAGGGCAAAATACACTGCAGGTGACAGGCTCTACTCACTCCAAGGTACCAAATACACGGCTGGTGCAAGGCTCTCCTAAATCCAAGGTACCAAATACACGGCTGGTGTAAGGCTCTCCTCACTCCAAGGTACCAAATACACAGCTGGTGCAAGGCTCTCCTCACTCCAAGGGCCAAATACACGGCTGATGTAAGGCTCTCCTCAATCCAAGGTACCAAGTACACGGCTGGTGCAAGGCTCTCCTCACTCCAAGGTACCAAATACACGGCTGGTGCAAGGCTCTCCTCACTCCAAGTACCCAATACACTGCTGGTGACAGGCTCTCCTCACTCCAAGATACCAAATACATGGCTGGTGTAAGGCTCTCCTCACTCCAAGCACCCAATAAAATGCTGGTGACAGGCTCTCCTGACACCAAGGGCCAAATACACTGCTGGTGACAGGCTCTCCTCACTCCAAGTACCCAATGCAATGCTGGTGCAAGGATCTCCTCAATCTGAGGGCCAAATACACTGCAGGTGACAGGCTCTACTCACTCCAAGGTACCAAATACACGGCTGGTGCAAGGCTCTCCTCAATCCAAGGTACCAAATACACGGCTGGTGCAAGGCTCTCCTCACTCCAAGGTACCAAATACACGGCTGGTGCAAGGCTCTCCTCACTCCAAGGTACCAAATACAATGCTGTTGACTGGCTCTCCGTACTCCAAGGGCCAAATACACTGCTGGTGACAGGCTCTCCTCACTCCCAGGGACAAATACACTGCTGGTGCAAGGCTCTCCTCAATCCAAGGTACCAAATACACGGCTGCTGCAAGGCTCTCCTCACTCCAAGGTACCAAATACACGGCTGGTGCAAGGCTCTCCTCACTCCAAGGTACCAAATACACGGCTGGTGCAAGGCTCTCCTCACTCCAAGTTACCAAATACACTGCTGGTGCAAGGCTCTGCTCACTCCAAGCACCCAATAAAATGCTGGTGACAGGCTCTTCTCACTCCAAGGGCCAAATACGCTGCTGGTGCAAGGCTCTCCTCACTCCAAGGTACCAAATACAATGCTATTGACTGGCTCTCCTTACTCCAAGGGCCAAATACACTGCTAGTGACAGGCTCTTCTCATTCCAAGGGCCAAATACACTGCTGGTGACAGGCTCTCCTCACTCCCAGGGACAAATACACTGCTGGTGCAAGGCTCTCCTCAATCCACGGTACCAAATACACGGCTGCTGCAAGGCTCTCCTCACTCCAAGGTACTAAATACACGGCTGGTGCAAGGCTCTGCTCACTCCAAGTACCCAATAAAATGCTTGTGACAGGCTCTCCTCACACCAAGGGCCAAATACACTGCTGGTGACAGGCTCTCCTCACTCCAAGTACCCAATACAATGCTAGTGAAAGGCTCTCCTCACTCCCAGGGACAAATACACTGCTGGTGCAAGGCTCTCCTCAATCCAAGGTACCAAATACACGGCTGCTGCAAGGCTCTCCTCACTCCAAGGTACCAAATACACGGCTGGTGCAAGGCTCTCCTCACTCCAAGTACCCAATACAATGCTGGTAACAGGCTCTCTTCACTCCAAGGTACCAAATACACGGCTGGTGCAAGGCTCTCCTCACTCCAAGGGCGAAATACACTGCTGGTGCAAGGCTCTCCTCACTCCAAGTACCCAATACTATGCTGGTGACAGGCTCTCCTCACTCCAAGTACCCAATGCAATGCTAGTGAAAGGCTCTCCTCACTCCAAGGGCCAAATTCACTGCTGGTGCAAGGCTCTCCTCACTCCAAGTACCCAATACTATGCTGGTGACAGGCTCTCCTCACTCCAAGTACCCAATGCAATGCTAGTGAAAGGCTCTCCTCACTCCAAGGGCCAGATACACTGCTGGTATAAGGCTCTCCTCCCTCCAAGTACCCAATACAATGCTCGTGACAGGCTCTCCTCACTCCAAGGGCCAATTTCACTGCTGGTGCAAGGCTCTACTCACTCCAAGGGCCAGATACACTGCTGGTATAAGGCTCTCCTCCCTCCAAGTACCCAATACAATGCTGGTGACAGGCTCTCCTCACTCCAAGGTACCAAATACACAGCTGGTGCAAGGCTCTCCTCACTCCAAGGTACCAAATACACGGCTGGTGCAAGGCTCTCCTCCCTCCAAGTACCCAATAAAATGTTAGTGACAGCCTCTCCTCACTCCAAGGGCCAAATTCACTGCTGGTGGAAGGCTCTCCTCACTCCAAGGTACCAAATACACGGCTGGTGCAGGGCTCTCTTCACTCCAAGGGCCAAATACAATGCTGGTGACAGGCTCTCCTCACTCCAAGGTACCAAATACACGGCTGTTGCAAGGCTCTCCTCACACCAAGTACCCAATAAAATGCTGGTGACAGGCTCTCCTCACTCCAACGGCAAAATACACTTCTGGGTGACAGGCTGTACTCACTTCCAGAAAGAAAATGTTTCAAGGTGTTTTTCCACTGTCTGAGAGGTGGCATTGAGTGTGTAAAGTGTGTAGTTGTTAGGCTGTGATATTGGGGTAATACAGGGTCTTGGGTGTGTTAGATGCCCCCAGACATGCTTCCCCTGCTGTCCCAGTGTCCTTCCAGGGTGTTGTCATCATTTCCTGTGGTGTCATAGTGGACTTCGTGACCTACCTGAGATGGATTTGGGCTTCCCCCTTAACGAGTATATGTTCCCCATAGACTATAATGGGGTTCCAAACCCGTTCTAACAGTTGAACAGTGAGCGGCTGTTCGAATCGTTTTTCGAACCTCGAACATTTTAGTGTTTGCTCATCTCTATTCATTACACATAATGTCTCTTACAGTATTTGTTCAAAAGCTAAATCCCATTCTCTTGTCCATATCACTTCTTCTCTCCTGTTCTTTTTAGTTAGGTTGGATAAGGGAGCAGCTATGGTAGCAAAGTTTGGAATAAAACGTGGAAAGTGTAATTTGCTAATAACCCTTACATAAATCTAGGGTAGAAATATATTCTGCACACCCCAATCTATCCATGAGCTAATCTACACATGGCATTGGGTAATTGTCAAAACTAGAGATAGCATTAACCCTTTTCACTTTCAAGGGTCTCTGGATATTTTGCACCTCCAGTAGCCAGAGCAATTTTCATGGTTTTGAGATGGACAAATCAAACCTAAATTGCAACATTAAAAAAAATCATCCCCCCCCCTTCCACACCTATATATATTCTTTAAGTAGACACCTGCAACATTGTCAGAAAGCCACTTGGTACTGTACACGAACAGGCACCTTCATGCAATTTTGATTTAAAGTGAATGTTTTGTGAAAAAATGCAAAAATAGGTATATTAGTTTGTAAAAGCGAAAACCAAACAAAAAATTATATGCACCAAACCTCCTAAAAATAGGAGTTAAACATGTGCAGAGTTCATTCACTATGGCCTACACCTACACGTATCTAATCCTGCGCCAGGAGATTCAAGTGATAAACAAAGCCATCTATGAGAAACACTTGTGAGCTACTAAAAGTGATAAATATCCAAATCCTTGCACTGATTATCATATGGATAGACCGGGACAAGGAAGAAATAGCTTGTATAACAAATCATCCACCAGTGTCTCAGTCAATAGAAGTGGATAGAAATCAGTCACTTAGGCAATGTCCATGATGGCTTTGATTAGAGATTGAGCCACCTGGCGAGTAATTGTTTGTGCAAATGACTTCTTACATTTACAATGTAAATCCCTCAAAAGTGACCCCATTTTAGTTACACAAGGAATTGCTCAAGGAGCATTATCATTTTGATCCTAAAAAGAATTCCCAAAAATTAATGTATGAAGTGAAAATTGACATATTTAAAGGGATATGCCATTTTGATGCCCAATACATTGTACCCACATTAAGTCATCAGAAACATGTACTCATAAAACTAATAAGGGGGCTATCCTGTGCACAAAAAAGCTATATATGTGGGTGTAAACTGCTGCTTGGGACCACAACAGGGCTCAGAAGGGAAGGAGCACGGTGGTTTTTAGGTTTTGGAATATAGATTTGGAGGGACTTTCTGGATGCCATGTTGTTTTTGCAGATCTCTGGTGGTGCCAGTAAATTGGAAGTAGTGACCCCATATTGTAGGGGCAATTTTAGGGTCTCTGCAAATATGACATTGTGTCCAAATTTCAAAAATCTAAATCTATGCTCCAAAAGTCACAAAGCGCTCCTTTACACCTGCACCCTCCTGTGTGCTAAAACGAAAGTTTTCGCCCACATATATGACACTGGTGCACCCAGGATAATGTACGCCATGTCAAATGTGGTATAAACTGCTGTTTGGGCACAGAAGGGAAAGAACGCTATTTTGTTTTTTTGGAGCACAGTTTAGTTTTTGGACATCATGCCACTAATGCAGAGCTCATGAATTGACAGTAAAGTGGAATCCGCAAACTTCTGACCATATTTTGGACACCACTGAAGGGATGTATCAAGTAGGGTACTGAGCATTTTAACCCAAGTATTGCATTCATTTAATTTCAATAAATGATTGTGCACTCGATAATGAAAATGGAAAATTGCATTTTTTATTTTTTTATTAGAGAGATATGACATTTTATTGCCCGTAGTTTGTGCCCAGTTTGTGTCAGCAGAGACACACACTCTAAAAACTGTTAAGTAGGTATCCCGGGAACAACAGCTTTTGGAGCCTTCATCTCTGATACAAGCCGGGCACAACATATTATGCAATGAAATGACATTCCTGGAAAAATTGTCATCTTTCACAATAAATTATAGCGACATTTCAGGAGCTTTGCAAAAGTGTCATGGCCTCCAAATGCTAAACTGTCTAAATCTGTGTGCCAAAAACCTTGAGGGATAGATTTTATTGCCTCTATTATGTTTCATAGTATTTCATGAATCTGCTGTTGCGCCATGTTTATGTGCGGCCCCTCCACTAATTCCCTCATCAACCTTAACTTGTAGAAACATATTGGGAGACTAGAGGTATATTAGACAATTGGTTCAGTTGAGACTAGGTTGCAAAACACCCCATCTCTTGTGATTGGTGGGATTCCCAGCAGTGGGACAACCATCAATCAGCAAGTTTTCCCCGATTTTTGAATAGGGGGATAACTTCTTGTTTCCTAAATACCCCTTTAGCTTGACCCTACCTTGGAGTATTACAACACCATTTCTGATAGTTTAACTTTGGCAGGTGATTAGAAAGAAAAAAAAGCAACAAAAATGAAGGGCCAATATAAGTATGAAAACACAAAAATAATGTAAACTAATATAAATGTGAAAAGTCATACCCACAAGCAAATAAAACAAATTCATGTTTATTAGAAAAATAAAATAACAATGACAGTGGGGAACTAATAACCACAATAAAAAACACTAGACCAAGAGGACATAGGAGGATGTAACTAAATACAAAACATAAGGAGTAATGCACATGTAGTAATGTGACTCCATACATGCAAATAGCATTAAGCATGGGCCAAACATCAATGCATGAGCTCAGAGTATACAGTGTAAAAATCCAAAAACTACAAATGAATATAAAAAGACTAACGCAAATAAGCCTCACATAGATCCATATGAATGGAACAAAACCCATCCAGAAACCACAAACAAGACCCCGCATGAATAATCCCATTTGTAATGTAAAGTAATCAACCACCAAAGACAATTTACATTTCTATCCAGGAGAGTTGGCCACTGTATTGTTTATAAGTAGTGGCAATGCGAATAATAAAATCTGCATTTGTTTGGTAAGATAAGGGTGGTGGTGGTGGTGAAAGTTTCCTATATAAGAAGACAGGATGGTCTTATATTCTCAGAAGCCTAGAACTACTTCTTGCTACTACAACAGCTTCCTATCATCAGACAGAATGGAGAACAATTCTGGAATAATCTTGGATCAGGTAAGTGACAACATTTACTGAATTCTTACTCATTTCTACTTGTCTCCTACCCAATTTACTGTATGTTTCAGTAGCTTCATCACAAGGTATTGGATACATTGGATCTCTTATTGCTTTATGCCCTGGTCAAGATTTTAAAACCTAATTCTATTTCAGTTTATTGTATTTCATTTAGGAATCACCGGTAATAGTTGACTATTGTTCTCAGAAGCTGATCGTCTTTTCTAAACTTGCCCCATTTACTTACTTTAGAGAAATAAAGTCTAGATTGATCTTTGCCAATTTTTTATTCATGTAATTTGATTATTGAATTTACTTGGATTGATTATTGAAATTGTATAAATAGGAATTCCCCAATATAGTCCCTTCAATGGACTTTTTGCAAGAGAACGTGATCCAGTAATGTTGTTAAGCTGTGGAGAATTCTACTCTCTTACTTTGCCTTACATATCCATGAGAATGTCAGCTCTGATGGGAAATAATGGGGTTTCCATTTGTAATCCTGGCCTTATTGCTTTATATTCAAAATCAGATCTTCCCTATACATATTTGGTTCTTATGCTTAATGTTCTTTTCTGTTTCAGTCACCTCTGCCGGACACTTCATTTGAAGATCTTTTTCAAGAGAGGAAAAGAAGTTGGCGGGAAATGGCAGAACAGCTGGCTGAAGAGGCTGGCAGAATGGCTGAAGGACACTGGATCTGCACGACAGACCTCATTCGGCATGAAGGAGCCAAAAAACGGCCTAGACTTTTGCCACCGTCCATTAAAATGTACACTTTTGTGCCAATTGAGTCTGTGGACATTGACTCTCGGGCGATCAGCCCCCTTATGCTTGAGAGAACAGAATTAGAGGGGGTGACAGGCACTGAAGTGGATGAAGTGAGAAGAGCGGAGGAGATGGACAAAAAGACTTATTTGCCCCCCAAGAAGAAGATTCTTTCCCGATTTCTACAGAGGTAGAAATGCACCTTATTCAGTATTTATTTTTTTTCTTAATAAAAACACTTTTTAAAAAGAATTTGTTCTCAGAGTGTCACTGTTTTAGGTTGAGAGAGAAATGTTTGAGCCTGAATGTATGTTCAGATCCAGTATTGACCCCACCAGAAGGGTGGGATGTAGAGCTTGGTTATTAAATCTGGGTATTTCTAAATCCAGAGACTTATCTGATGTTTCAGTAAAATTCTCACCATAATTCAGATCTTTTAGCTATAAGATCAAAATTTGGAAAGTGTAGCCCTCTTCTTATATGTATAGGATTGTTTTAATAAAGGTCTCCCCTCTCCTACAGCTGATGCTCAGTATATTTGCTCCAGTCTCTCCCATTTGGCTTCCTTAGAGAATATTTAACCCCACAGCATAAAACTGCGTTAAAAACCAGGCCATATTTTTCCAATTGGACATGTATCAATATCAAGGAATATATACACATATACACACACACACACACACACACACACACACACACACACACACACGTGCATGGATGTCATCAGGGGACACTGGCCATACATTACAGGCACTTTATATAGTGATAGAATTATGGTATAACTTACCACAGGTGTACTACAGAACTTTTTACCGCCAAACGCGCATCGGGCCATCCTGACAATGTGGGTTTATGTCATATTATATATTGATGTGTAAGATGGTAAAGTGGTGTTTCTAGCTAATCACTATTCCTATGGCTTTGATGGTTTATACTCATACATTCTATATAGATTTGCTATGGACTATCTGCACCACACCAGACCTGTCTGACATGTGACTTTCTGCATTTATCCCTACATTGTTTTGGTAATGCTGGTACATAAACTATTCCCCCATATGTATTGTTTAGTCACTTATGTTTCTCTTATGTTTCCCTATTTTAGTGGATATTAATAAAAATTCTATTTTAATATCTATCCTTTGTGTGTGGATATTTCCTTGATATTGATACAGTGGTTCCCGCACATTTCTCATAACACATTGTACTTCATGTTAGTGGTAAGTTTTGGTTGATCTGTTTTGCCTTTGATTAAGAAGAAATTGGAAATTTGGAGAAAAAAAAATGCAGTTTTCGAAACCCGAAATAGCATGCTTTTCATAAAAAAAAAATAAAAAAAAAAATAAATCATACTATCCAAATTTCTTCATAAATATAATTAACCATGTTTCTGCTTTATGTTACAATCAATATGTAATCTCCCTTTCATTTCTTTCATATATTAAAAGGCTTACAAGTCAAGCAATAATTTTCAAGTATTAAAGAATATCTCCAAAAGACATTTTTTCAAGCCACCAGTTCAGTTCTAAAGGGGAACGTGAAAGGCCTAACAAACACAAAGATGTGAGCTATAGATCCCCCTACAAAACTGAGAAATACAAGAAGGAGGTGAAGGTCACTCAATAAATATAGAGGACATAAAATATAAACTATTACTTTATAAAGAGTGTATAGAACCTAAAAGCAACAGAGGCCGTATTGGTTTGAACTCAGATATATCGTCTCCACCTCTCAAAGACACCACAATAGGAGGAGCCTAGAATGTACCATTTCACTAAATAGTCAGAAAAACTCAATTGGTCTAGGGGGAAAAAAACAAAAAAAAACAAAAAACGCTGGCCTATAGAGTATACACTACAATGTGTGTCAATTGTCTAATCCCGGTAATAAAATTCCCCACCTAGCCGAAATGTAAACCTTGTTATGTTAATCCCTCAGTAGCACTGCAATGTATATCAGCTGTGAAATAAGGGTAATTCTAAATAATCCCATCCCAAAAACCTCCATCCATGCTCCAGTCTCTATACATATAACACCTAACTTAATGCCTAGCGATTAGAGATGAGCGAACAGTGTTCTATCGAACACATGTTCGATCGGATATCAGGGTGTTCGCCATGTTCGAATCAAACACCACGTGGTAAAGTGCGCCAAAATTCGATTCCCCTCCCACCTTCCCTGGCGCCTTTTTTGCACCAATAACAGCGCAGGGGAGGTGGGACAGGAACTACGACACCGGGGGCATTGAAAAAAATTGGAAAAAGTCATTGGCTGCCGAAATCAGGTGACCTCCATTTTAGACGAATAGTGGATTTCAAATCCGGGTCATATGAGAATGTGAACTTTGTGACTATGAGACAGGGATAGCTGTACAGGCAGGGATAGCTAGGGATAACCTTTATTTAGGGGGGAATGTTATTAAAAATAACTTTTTGGGGCTCTATCGGGTGTGTAATTGTGATTTTTGTGAGATAAACTTTTTCCCATAGGGATGCATTGGCCAGCGCTGATTGGCCGAATTCCGTACTCTGGCCAATCAGCGCTGGCCAATGCATTCTATTAGCTTGATGAAGCAGAGTGTGCACAAGGGTTCAAGCGCACCCTCGGCTCTGATGTAGCAGAGCCGAGGCTGCACAAGGGTTCAAGCGCACCCTCGGCTCTGATGTAGGAGAGCCGAGGGTGCACTTGAACCCTTGTGCACACTCTGCTTCATCAAGCTAATAGAATGCATTGGCCAGCGCTGATTGGCCAGAGTACGGAACTCGACCAATCAGCGCTGGCTCTGCTGGAGGAGGCGGAGTCTAAGATCGCTCCACACCAGTCTCCATTCAGGTCCGACCTTAGACTCCGCCTCCTCCGGCAGAGCCAGCGCTGATTGGCCGAAGGCTGGCCAATGCATTCCTATGCGAATGCAGACTTAGCAGTGCTGAGTCAGTTTTGCTCAACTACACATCTGATGCACACTCGGCACTGCTACATCAGATGTAGCAATCTGATGTAGCAGAGCCGAGGGTGCACTAGAACCCCTGTGCAAACTCAGTTCACGCTAATAGAATGCATTGGCCAGCGCTGATTGGCCAATGCATTCTATTAGCCCGATGAAGTAGAGCTGAATGTGTGTGCTTAGCACACACATTCAGCTCTACTTCATCAGGCTAATAGAATACATTGGCCAATCAGCGCTGGCCAATGCATTCTATTAGCTTGATGAAGCAGAGTGTGCACAAGGGTTCAAGCGCACCCTCGGCTCTGATGTAGCAGAGCTGAGGGTGCACAAGGGTTCAAGTGCACCCTCGGCTCTCCTACATCAGAGCCGAGGGTGCGCTTGAACCCTTGTGCAGCCTCAGCTCTGCTACATCAGAGCCGAGGGTGCGCTTGAACCCTTGTGCACACTCTGCTTCATCAAGCTAATAGAATGCATTGGCCAGCGCTGATTGGCCAGAGTACGGAATTCGGCCAATCAGCGCTGGCTCTGCTGGAGGAGGCGAAAGACATAAGAAGCAGAAATAGAACATTCTCACAGATTTTACCAGACCTGGGAACTCCTGGACCACCAAGATTACACTGAGAAAAATCACATGGAAACATAACACAAAACATTATCTATTCACATTCCTCCCCCCCTTAAGAAGAAGCTTGTCCTCCTTCAGACAGCTTTCACTTCAGCCCCATACCTAGACAAATGATGGACATTTTGGAGCTTCGCCCCTGACCGATGTTCTATCTCAAACGTAACTGGCTGTAATGCTAAATACCACCCAGTAATTCTGGCATTTTTGTCCTTCATGATATGAATCCAAGTGAGAGGATGTTGATCAGTCACTAAAGTAACCTCTACCCAGTAAGTAATAGCATAATGCCGCCAAAGCCCATTTAATCGCCAGCCCTTCTTTCTCGATAGTAGCATACTTTTATTTACCGGAAATAAGTTTCCTACTCAAATAAATAGGGAGTTTCTCACTATTAATCTCCTGACTTAGGATTGCCCCAAGTCCCACTTCAGATGCCTCAGTCTGTGCAATAAAGGAGTTGTCAAAGTTCAATATAAAAAGTTGCCCTCAGGCATATAATATGACGCAACTCTGCTATTTGCGGTCTGTGTACTTCAGAGATAGCTATCAGAATGGTAAGTATCTCATGAGGGATACATACAGGACTCTCCCTTACAATAAGCCCTAACTCCCTCAAAACTCAGGTGGAGTGTTGCTGTTGAGCTATAATGTGTACAGAGACCAAGTTGACAAGGCAGTACTGACTACCAGGTCCTCCAAGGTTACTGGCCTATTGCCACGCTAACAGGAGTACTGGAAGCGGAAACCGCCGCTAGCGCTCTGTAAATAGCCCTTATGGACAACAGCAAACAACTCCCTTACTGAGGAATCCCTACGTGTTTCATCAAACATTGATTCATCAGAGGCTCAGCTAATAACATAGCAGAACAAAGCTGCTTAATAATGATAGAGGACGGGGATATGCACTGACTACCGGCAGGTCCGCATACGATATCAGCGGCAACGCGCCCGGCCGAACGCCACCCTTAAAAGCATCATAAAGCTCCTCCCCTCCTAGCGGATGGGCCAATCACCCTATCCCATTCAGGCGCACCTTCCTTGGGATAAACCCACATCAGCTGATTGCTCGATCTAGCCTCTCAAGCCGCTCCCCTCTATGCTATTATCCTTCAATAGGAGATCTCCCATAGCCAGGCAAGTTGTAATGTAAAGTAATCAACCACCAAAGACAATTTACATTTCTATTCCGGAGAGTTGGCCACTGTATTGTTTATAAGTAGTGGCAATGCGAACAATAAAATCTGCATTTGTTTGGTAAGATAAGGGTGGTGGTTGTGAAAGTTTCCTATATAAGAAGACAGGATGGCCTTATATTCTCAGAAGCCTAGAACTACTTCTTGCTACTACAACAGCTTCCTATCATCAGACAGAATGGAGAACAATTCTGGAATAATCTTGGATCAGGTAAGTGACAACATTTACTGAATTCTTACTCATTTCTACTTGTCTCCTACCCAATTTACTGTATGTTTCAGTAGCTTCATCACAAGGTATTGGATTTCTTATTGCTTTATGTCCTGGTCAAGATTGTAAAACCTAATTCTATTTCAATTTATTGTATTTCATTTAGGAATCACCGGTAATAAATGACTCTCAGAAGCTGATCGTCTTTTCTAAACTTGCCCAATTTGCTTACTTTAGAGAAATAAAGTCTAGATTGATCTTTGACAATTTTTTATTCATGTAATTTGATTATTGAATTTACTTGGATTGATTATTGAAATTGTATAAATAGGAATTCCCCAATATAGTCCCTTCAATGGACTTTTTGCAAGAGAACGTGATCCAGTAATGTTGTTAAGCTGTGGAGAATTCTACTCTCTTACTTTGCCTTACATAACCATGAGAATGTCAGCTCTGATGGGAAATAATGGGGTTTCCATTTGTAATCCTGGCCTTATTGCTTTATATTCAAAATCAGATCTTCCCTATACATATTTGGTTCTTATGCTTAATGTTCTTTTCTGTTTCAGTCACCTCTGCCGGACACTTCATTTGAAGATCTTTTTCGAGAGAGGAAAAGAAGTTGGCAGGAAATGGCAGAACCAATAGATGAAGGACACTGGATCTGCACTACAGACCTCCTTCGATTTGAAGGAGCCAAAAAATGACCACGACTTTTACTACCGTCCATTAAAATGTACACTTTTGTGCCAATTGAGCCTGTGGACATTGACTCTCGGGCGATCAGCCCCCTTATGCTTGAGAGAACAGAATTAGAGGGGGTGACAGGCACTGAAGTGGATGAAGTGAGAAGAGCAGAGGAGATGGACAAAAAGACTTATTTGCCCCCCAAGAAGAAGATTCTTTCCCGATTTCTACAGAGCTAGAAATGCACCTTATTCAGTATTTATTTTTTCTTAATAAAACATGTTCTAAAAAGAATTTGTTCTCAGAGTGTCACTGTTTTATGTTGAGAGAGAAATGTTTGAGCCTGAATGTATGTTCAGATCCAGTATTGAGGCCACCAGAAGGGGGGGATGTAGAGCTTGGTTATTAAATCTGGGTATTTCTAAATCCAGAGACTTATCTGATGTTTCAGTAAAATTCTCACCATAATTGATAACTTTTAGAAATAAGATCAAAATTTGGAAAGTGTAGCCCTCTTATATGCATAGGACTGTTTTAATAAAGATCTCCCCTCTCCTACAGCTGATGCTCAGTATATTTGCTCCAGTCTCTCCCATTTGGCTTCCTTAGAGTTTATTTAAAGGGACTCTAACAGCAAAATCATGCCGATAGAGCCCCACATATGCATGCATAGCATTTAAAAAGGCTATTCAGGCACCGTAAATGTTATATTACACTACCCCCCCCCCCCCGTTTTAAAATAACCTAAAAAAGAATGTGCACTACTTACGGAACGTGCACCCTGGGCGAGCATTCTGGGCGTGTCTTCATCTTCTTCCCCGCCTCTTCTTCCTCCGATGTCTTCGGGTCCCGTCCTCCTCCGGCGCTTGCTCGCGGACACTAATTTAAAAAATAAAAAGGCTACTGCGCATGTGCCCAGGCTATTTTTTTTTTTTTTCATCAGTGTCCGCAAGCAAGTGCCGGAGGAGGACGGGACCCGAAGACATCAGAGGAAGAAGAGGCGGGGAAGAAGATGAAGACACACCCAGAATGCTCGCCCAGGGTGCACGTTCCGTAAGTAGTGCACATTCTTTTTTAGGTTATTTTAAAACGGGGGGGGGGGGGTAGTGTAATATAACATTTACGGTGCCTGAATAGCCTTTTTAAAGGCTATGCACGCATATGTAGGGCTCTATCAGCATGATTTTGCTGTTAGAGCCCCTTTAACTCCACAGCCCAAAACTGTGTTAAATGACCAGGCCATATTTTACAAATCTGACATGTGTCACTTGCTTTGGTAACAACTTTGAGACACTAAGTTATCAAAGTGGTTCTCAGATTATTTTTCTTAACACCTTTTACTTCATGTCTGTTACATTTTGGCTGATATGTTTTGCCTTTGATTATAAAGAAATAGGAAATTTGGAAAAAAAAAAAATGCAGTTTTCAAAACTTGAAATGCATGCTTTTTGTAAATTAAAAAAAAAGTAAAATATCATACTACCCAAATGTCTTCACAAATATAATTAACCATGTATCTGCTTTATGTTGCAATCAAAATGTAATCACCCTTTCATTTCTTCCATATATTATAAGGCTTACAAGTCAAGCAATAATTTTCTATATTTTCAAGAATCTCTCCAAGAGATTTTTCAAGCCACCAGTTCAGTTCTAAAGGGGAACTTGAAAGGCCTAACAAACACAAAGATGTGAGCTATAGATCCCCCTACAAAACTGAGAAATACAAGAAGGATGTGAAGGTCACTCAATAAATATAGAGGAAATAAAATATAAACTTTGATATCAAAAGCTTAAAAGTATGTACAGCGAAAAGACTCTCTAAAAAGAGTGTCTAGAGCCTAAAAGTAACAGAGGCCGTATTGGTTTGAACTCAGATATATCGTCTCCACCTCTCAAAAACACCACAATAGGAGGAGCCTAGAATGTACTACTTCACTAAATAGTCAGAAAAATGCAAATTTTCTAGGAAAAAAAACAAACAAAAAAAACACTGGCCTATAGAGTATACACTGCAATATGTGGCAATTGTCTAATCCCGGTAATAAAATTCCCCACCTAGCCGAAATGTAAACCTTGTTATGTTAATCCCTCAGTAGCACTGCAATGTATATCAGCTGTGAAATAAGGGTAATTCCAAATAATCACATCCCACAAACCTCCAGCCATGCTCCAGTCTCTATACATATAACACCTAACTTAATACCTAGTGATATCTACATAACAGTTTCAGTATACGTGTTAAGAGATTTTCTTTGAAAAACAATGGCCCCCCATGAATAGCGTCAACTCCTTGTAAGGACATTAGCTTTAGGGCACTAACAACACAGTCTAACTCTGGTCTGCAAATAGACTACTAAGCTAGACTCCATTGTACTTATTGTATGCCTGGAGGCAGTCTGGTTTGGGACCAGTGGTACTAGTGCCACGCAGAGGGAGAGGGATGATGCCACTGCCATGCATTGTGGTCAGTACAATAACATCCCTCTTGTCCTTATACATGAACAACAGAATATTCTCATTGCCGGCAGCCCAGCATAAATAATAATCCCTATCGGGGACTGAAATTAAAAGTAAAATCAAAATTAAAAAGTTAAAAAAAAATCCCCCTTTCCCTTGATCACATATGAAAATAAATTAATAATGAACATGAACACTATAGGTCTCCCTGCGCCCCAAACTGTCCAAGCTATTAATATATGAAAATATTTATCCCATACGGAGAACAGCGGAGCAGGGAAAGGAAATCTTCATGGATTTTTTCCCCAACATTTTCCCTTTTATAAAAAAAAAAAATGAAAAGAAAAAAAAAAAAAAAAAAAAAACACACAATCTAAACACCAGAACTTTTCCTGAATGGTAGAAATCATAATGTCATTTTTTGGCAAGACCAGAAATAGTAGGAAAATAGAGGATTAGGTGGCCGGCCTAATGAGGAAAGAAAGAAATAAGAAGCAGAAATAGAACATTCACATGGATTTTACCAGACCTGGGAACTCCTGGACCACCACCAAGATTACACCGAGAAAAATCACATGGAAACATAACAAAACATTTTCTCTCTTCACATTCCTCCCTCCTTAAGAAGAAGCTTGTCCTCCTTCAGACAGCTTTCACTTCACCATACCTAGACAAATGATGGACATAAGGGCTAGTTCACACGTGGGCAAAGGGGAGGTTTTTGACAGCGGAATTTGCTTCAAAAACCTCTCCTTTAACATGGTGGTCTATGTAGACCACTAGCTTTTTTTTTCCTCCTAGCGTTTTCCGCCTGAAGAAGCGACATGACCTTTCTTCAGGCGGAAAACGCCTGAAGAATTGCATAGAAGTGAATGGGAGGCGAAAACCGCGCGGTAAAAAACCGCGCGGTTTTTTGCACACAAAACCGCGCGGTTTTTTTGCAAAAAAACGCGCAGTTTTCGCCTGCAGTTTCTATAGCACATCTAGGAAAAAAAAGTCTATATAGGTATAAAGTATCTAGTATCAAAATAAAGTCTAGATCGATCTTTGACAATTGTTTCTTCATTTATTTTGATTTAAATTTACTTGGCTTGATTATTGAAATTGAATAAATAGGAATTCCCCAATATAGTGGACTTTTTGCAAGTGAACGTGACCCAGTAATGTTGTTAAGCTGTGGAGAATTCTACTCTTAGGGTGCATTCACACTGAGTAAACGCTAGCTTATTTTGTAGAGTAAAATTACACTTGTAAATTTTGCTATCCCATTGACTTCAATGACATTTTACAGGCGTATTTTTACAGGCGTATTTTTTACAGGCGTATTTTTTACAGGCGTATTTTTTACAGGCGTATTTTTACACTTGTAAAAAAATATCATTGAAGTCAATGGGATAGCAAAATTTACAAGTGTAATTTTACTCTACAAAATAAGCTAGCGTTTACTCAGTGTGAATGCACCCTTACTTTGCCCTACAAAACCATGAGAATGTCAGCTCTGATGGGAAATAATGGGGTTTCCATTTGTAATCCTGGCCTTATTGCTTTATATTTAAAATCAGATCTTCCCTATACATATTTGGTTCTTATGCTTAATGTTCTTTTCTGTTTCAGACAGTTCTGCCGGACAATTCCAGTGAAAATCTTCCTAAAGAGAAGAAAAGAGGTTGGCAAGAAATGGCAGAACCATGTGAGGAAGGTTATTGGATCTGCACTACAGACCTCCTTCATTCAGAAGGAGCAAAAAAAACGGCCAAGACTTTTGACACCGTCCATTAAAATGTATCTTTTTGTGCCAATGGAGTGGATGAAGTGAGAAAAGAGAATTATATTGACAAAGAGACTTATTTGCACCCCAAGAAGAAGATCCTTTCACGATTTCTACAGAATTAGAAATGCACCTTATTCATTATTTATTTTCATAATTAAGAACAAATTCTTTTTAGAACGTGTTTTTAAGTGTCACTGCTTTAGGCTGAGAGAGAAATGTTTGAGCCTGAATGTATGTTCAGATCTAGTATTGACACCACCAGAAGGGAGGGGGGGGGGGGATGTAGAGCTTGGTTATTAAATCTGGGCATTTCTAAATCCAGAGACTTGTCTGATGTTTCAGTAAAATTCTCACCATAATTCAGATGTTTTAGAAATAAGATCAAAATTTGGAAAGTGTAGCCCTCTTCTTATATGCATAGGATTGTTTTAATAAAGATCTCCCCTCTCCTACAGCTGATGCTCAGTATATTTGCTCCAGTCTCTCCCATTTCCCTTCCTTAGAGTAGGGTTAACCCTTTCACTTTCAAGGGTCTCTGGAAATTTTGCACCTCCAGTAGCCAGAGCGATTTTCACATTTTTTTGAGGTGGACAAATTAAGCCTAAATTTCAACATTAAAAAAAAAAAAAAAAAAAAAAAAAAAAAAAAAATCATCCAACCCCCCCCATACCTATATATCTTTTCTAAAAGTAGACACCTGCAGCATTGCCAGAATGCCACTTGGTACTGTATGCGAACAGGAACCTTCATGCAACTTTTAATTTAAGTGAATGTTTTATGAAAAAATGCAAATAAATGTAGATTAGTCATTAATAGTGGAAACCAAACAAATTATATGCACAAAACATCCTAAAAACAAGAGTTTTACATATCACAGTTCATTCACATCACTAATACCTACACCCGCACGCACAAGTCTTCAGAAAATCACCAGAACTGGATGGAACAAAAATCTTATTCGAAGATGGAATTGTTAAAATATATATATATATATATATATATATATATATATAATCCTATAAAATGCAGGGATTATCCATTGTGAAAAGTAAGTGAACCCCTAAACCATATGTATATTTTTTGAAAGTAAATATGTCTCAATGGCTCATTAATAGAGATGAGCGAACACTAAAATGTTCAAGGTTCGAAATTCAATTCGAACAGCCGCTCACTGTTCGAGTGTTCGAACGGGTTTCGAACCCCATTATAGTCTATGGGGAACATATACTCGTTCAGGGGGAAACCCAAATCCGTGTCTGGAGGGTCACCAAGTCCACTATGACACCACAGGAAATGATGCGAACACCTCTGGAATGACACTGGGACAGCAGGGGAAGCATGTCTGGGGGCATAAAAGTCACTTTATTTCATGGAAATCCCTGTCAGCTTGCGATTTTCGCAAGCTAACTTTTCCCAATAGGAATGCATTGGACAGCGCTGACTGGCCAGAGTACGGAATTCGACCAATCAGCGCTGGCTCTGCCGGAGGAGGCGGAGTCTAAGGTCGGACCTGAATGGAGACTGGTGTGGAGCGATCTTAGACTTCGCCTCCTCCAGCAGAGCCAGCGCTGATTGGTCGAATTCCATACTCTGGCCAATCAGCGCTGTCAAATGCATTCCTATGGGAAAAAGTTTGTCACAAAAATCACAATTACACACCCGATAGAGCCCCAAAAAGTTATTTTTAATAACATTCCTACCTAAATAAAGGTTATCCCTAGCTATCCCTGCCTGTACAGCTATCCCTGTCTCTTAGTCACAAAGTTCACATTCTCATATGACCCAGATTTGAAATCCACTATTCGTCTAAAATGGAGGTCACCTGATTTCGGCAGCCAATGACTTTCCGATGCCTCCGTTGTCGTAGTTCCTGTCCCACCTCCCCTGCGCTGTTATTGGTGCAAAAAAAGCGCCAGGGAAGGTGGGAGGGGAATCAAATTTTTTTGGAGTTTGCCACGTGATGTTCAATTCGAATACATCGAACAGCCTGATATCCGATCGAACATGAGTTCGATAGAACACTGTTCGCTCATCTCTAGTCATTAATAGCCACATCCACCTTCATGCAACTTTGGGACAAATTTTTTTAAAAAAATTTTAAATAGAGATGAGCGAGTACTGTTCAGATCAGCCGATCCGAACAGCACACTCCATAGAAATGAATGGATGCACCTGGTACTTCCGCTTTGACGGCGGCCGGCAGCTTAACCCCCCCGCGTGCCGGCTACGTCCATTCATTTCTATGAGAGCGTGCTGTTCGGATCGGCTGATCCGAACAGTACTCGCTCATCTCTATTTTTTATAATAATGCATTAACACATTTGCATCTAAAACTCATTCAATCTCCCATTCATAAAAAATACATTTAAAATAATAGCTTACAGAGATATATATATACATATCTATCTATCTCTATAACACACACTATATGTACCACAAACATCAACTACAACAAAGATCTTGGACTCCCAGAAACACATACAGAAGACAAGCAGGATTTTGCGGTTATTCATTAATATGTTAAAACGCTATACTGCACCTAGCAAACTGACACCAAAATCTAACTTTTTTTGAGACTGCAACTTTACAGCAGAGATTACAAGCAATTACTGCAGCTCAATCACTTTCTGCAAACCAAATAACTGCAATATGTGAGGAGTTCATACATAACACATGTATATAGTTACAGGGCCGGGTGTTATAGAAACGCCAAAAATCGCAGAAATGCGGCAACCCATTTTGTGCATGCAAATTAAATAGAACTTTTAATAAAAATGTTATTTTCTATCCTGCTATAAAAATTTTAGCAAGATTTATGTTCATCTCTAGTGATAATTGTTATTACTATTTTAGTGTGTAACGGACATCACCAGAGACGTATTTTACTGTAGAAAGCTCAGGTATGGACAGGACAGGGATTGGGTGAAATGTCAACTTTTTTCAAGACTGTATGTGTTGTGTGTTTGGTGCAACTTTTTGGTGCCGCGACCTGGACAATGGTAAATGCCTGGATCACAGCGCCAATACATTTCCTGGTTATGTTAGAGGGTATTACATAAGAATACCCCACTAGTAAAGCTCAGAGGGAAATTACATTATACCTGTATGTGACAGTGAGCATAAAGTATAAAATGCTCTCTAATCAAGATGAGCGAACACCGTTCGATCAAGTAGATATTCGATCGAATATCAGGCCGTTCGAGGTATTCGATTCCAATCGAATACCACGAGGAAAACGCAGTAAAAATTTGTATCCCCTCCCACTTTTCCTAGCGCTTTTTTTGCACCAATAACTGCTCAGGGGAGGTGGGACAGGAACTACGACAACGGAGGCAGATAAAAAAAAATAGAAAACCCATTGGATGCTGAAAACATGTGATCTCCCATTAATAAGAACGTCCGCTGCCGTATTCGTCATTTTTGCGGTCAGAGATACGGAGAGACATAGCTGCAGAGGGCTAGATAGGGTTTAGCTTAAGATAGGCAGGGAAAAACCAAAGGAAAACCGCTCTTTTCAGAGCTATATACTAAACAGGGAGGAGTATAGAGTTCTTGTGCTATATACGTTATGAGTTTTTTTGGGGGTGTCCGCACACAAAATAGGCATCCCCAGTAGTTACTACTTGCTATACACCTGTCAAACAGCTTTTATTAGGGGTGAATAGACCATAAAAAGGGCATTAGTATACATCCAAAATGCGAAAGGCTAGCGCAAGGGGGCGAGGACATGGACGAGGACGGGGGCATGGAAATGCAGATTTTCAGCAAGGTTGTGCTCAACCAGCAGCGTCTACTGCGCCTACAGCAGCAGACATTGAACTTCCCCACAGTCTCTGGCTTGATAGCCACATTAAGTAGGCTGCAGGGTACAAACCTAACTAGGCCTGAGCACCATGAAGAGGTGTTACAATGGCTGGCGGACAATGCTTCCAGCACATTCTCCACCAGCCAGTCAGCCTCTACCTCAAATCCTCCTCCTACCCAACAGTCTGCTCCTCCTTCCTCACAACATGCCCAATCTTCCCAGTAACCTAATCCCACCTTTCCCGCCTCCCAGGAGCTGTTTTTGGCTCCATTCACTGTCTCTGTCCCACCACGTCCTGAATCACCAGAGGTAACAGATGACTTCCCTGATGCACAAACACTGGAGCATCCGTTATCTCCTGTTCTTGTTGACCAGCAATCGGCCCTCAGTGACAACAATGACACAGTTTCCATCAGGGCAGCCTATTGCCGTCGTTGGTGCACAAGAGGAGGAGCCGTCAGATGAATTGGTTGAGGAGGAGGTGGACGACGAGGACACTGACCCACCTGGACAGGGCGGATGTCAAGCAGGGAGAGCAGTGTAGATGTGGAGAGAAGTGCAGCACCAAAGAGGGTGGCTAGAGGCAGAGGCATGTCCAGAGGCAAAGGACAGCTGCTTCACCGAAGCCAGGCCACAGCCAGCAGGGCCCAAAAATGTTCCCTCTTGCAGCCAGCCTAGAAAAACTCCCCCATCGAGGTGGTGTGGAATTTTTTTTAATGTATGTGCTGCAGACAAATAGTGCTGTTTGCACACTCTGCAACTCAAAACTGAATAGGGGCTCTTAAAAGAGCAACCTTACAACCACTGCCATGCGCCATCATTTGGAAGGCAAGCACTGGGCTCAGTGGCAGAGAGCAAACGCAGGTCAATCGTTGTCCGGCGTTGCCGCCACTGCCTCTCCCTCTGTTGCCAGTGCTGCATTCCAGACCAGTAGCCAGGAGACCTCTACATCTCCCTCCAGCACTTTGGGGACTTCTCCCTCATCCTCCTTTTGCCCTGCCTCAGCTCCTCCTCCTGTACCATCATGCGCCTCCTCAAAACAACCCACCATCTCCCAGACTTGAGCGCAGGCAAAAATACAGCGCTATCCACCCCCATGCACAAGCCTTAAACGCACATCTCCAAACTACTGGCCCAGGAGATGTTGCCGTTCCGGCTTGTTGAAATTCAGGCCTTCCATGACCTGATGGAAAGTGCGGCACCGTGCTATGCTGTCCCTAGCCGTCACTACTTCTCCTGGTGTGTCAACCCGCCTTGCACCAGCACATGTCTCGCAGCATCTGGCGGGCCCTAAGTTCCGCGATTTGCACAAAGCTCTACTTGACCACTGATGCGTGGACAAGTGCATGCGGACAGGGATACTACATTTCACTGATGGCACACTGGGTGAATGTAGTTGAGGCTGGGACCGGGTCGCAATCTGGGGTGGTCTACCTCATTTCCTCGCCTCACTACCACCCTCCTCCTCCACCACCACCACATTGACCCCATCTACCAGCTGGAAACGCTGCAGGACTGGCGTGGGGAGACGTCAGCAGGCCGTGCTGAAGCTCATAAACTTGGGGGGGGGGGGACACAGCACACTGCCTCAGAGGTGAGGGATGCCCTCCTTGATGAAACGGCAACATGGTTTTTGCCGCTGAACCTGGGCCCAGGCATGGTCATGTGTGATAACGGCCGCAAGTCTCTGAAGCCTCCAGCAACGCCTCCATCTGCCAGAACACTGGCTGATGTGTGACGCCCCACACGCTGGAAATCGACGTACCACATGTTGAGTAGAGTGTGTCAGCAGCAGAGACCCTTGATTGAGGAACCCTTGGGTTTTGGAGATGGTACTCCGAGTCAGCTCCCACAGTTTCTGCACCATGAGTGGCCATGGATGGCAGACTTATGCAAGATGTTGCATGTCTGAGGAGTCAACCATAAGGGTCAGTTGTGACAACGCAATTGTGAGTGTCACAATCCTGCTCCTGTGTGTGATGCGAGAATCCCTCATCACCATCAGGGGTAACACATTGGATGCTGAGGAGTCGGGCATAGGTGCTGAAACATCACAGCAGGATAGTCATGGCACACTCCTGTCCGCTTCACAGCGTACATTGAGGGAGGAGGCGAAGTGGCAGATCTCATTGTCACACAGGAGGGTAGCAGGGAAGTTCATTGCGTCCCATTGCTGCAGCGCAGTTGGGGCAAAATGGAGGAGGAGGAGGAAATGGAGAGTGACCATTCTGGTGGGGGCAGCCAAGTGACGCCAAGTAACACTCTGGAACACATGGCTCAATACATGTTGGAGTGCTTTGCAACTGACAAACACATTGCCAAAATCCTGGAGAGCAACGACTACTGGTTTTTTGCAATCCTCGACCCCCAGTATAAAAATTATCTGACTTTAGTTACTGGTGCAGAATATGATGGAGAAGTTTCTATCAACTCTCGTTGGTGGCACACAGGAGAGTTCCTCCAACAGGCAACAAACTGTCATCTGGTCCACACCTGGCAGGGGCACACTCTCCAAGGTCTGGGACACATTAATGGCACCCATTTGCCAAAGTACCGCCACTGAGGGGCCTAGTGTCACCAGGAGGGATAAGTATAGGCGCATGTTGCAGGAGTACCTGGCCGACACCAGCCCTGTCCTCTGATCCCTCTGCGGCCTATACTTCTTGGGTCTCCAAGTTGGATTTGTGGCTCGAACTTGCGCTGTACGCATTGGAGGTCCTTTCCTGCACTGCCGCCAGCGTGCTTTCCGAAAAGGTCTTCAGCGCTGCCGGTGGCATAATTACGAATAAGCGCATCTGGCTGTCAGCTGACAGTGCTGACGCTAATAAAAAAAATGAATGGCCACTGGATAGACCCATCATTTTCATGTCCACCGGTGTCAAGCACCCCGACATTAAGTTGCATGTGTGTGCTCACCCTCTACAATTCCTCCTCATACTCCTCCACAATCAGCGCTGCACAATTCTGATCCTACTAGGATCAATCCACCCTGATACCCCCATCTCTGCTGGTTAGACCCTTGCACTAGCAGTGTTTTTGGCCCTTGTAGTGAGTAGAGACTCTCCTCACTCCAAGGGCCAAAAGCACTGCTTTTTAAAGGCTCTAATCACTCCAAGGGCCAAAAAAACTGCTGGCGCAAGGCTCTCCTCACTCCAAGGGCCAAAAGCACTGCTATTTAAAGGCTCTACTCACTCCAAGGGCCAAAAAAAAAAACTGTTGGCGCAAGGCTGAACCAAGTTAAAGGGCCTAAAACTCTGCAGGTAAAAGGCTGAAGTCACCTGAAGGGTCTCAATCTCTGCTGGTAGCTCAGCTTAAGCACCTGTAACTTAATTTGGAAAAGCTCAAGTTAAGGGCCATAAAAGTGAATTTTGGAAGGTCTTATCACATCACACACATCCACAATGACAGTTCAGGGTGGGTACTGTTGGATTTCCCATTGCCTTTTCCATCTGTGGTTGTCATGGGCAATGTGATTTAAAGGGGTGCTTGTTAATGTTTTTTTAGCTTAAATTTGGCTTTGTGTCCATCCATCTGGGGAAGAAAGAAGGTTTCCAGGTATTTTCCCACTTTGATAGAGGATTTTTTGAGTGTGGAAAGTGTATAGTGGATAGGCTCTGATGGGGTAAAACAGTGACTTGGGCTTGTTAGATGCCCCCAGACATGCTTCCCCTGCTGTCCCAGTTGCATTGCAGAGGTGTTGGCATCATTTGCTGAGGTGTCATAATGGACTTGGTGACCCTCCTGAGTCTAATGGTGGGATCCCCTGAAGCAAAGCATTTTCTCCCATAGACTATAATGGGGTTCGATATTCATTCAAATAGTCGAATATTGAGATGCTATTCGTAACAAATATCGAATCTCGAACATTTTACTGTTCGCTCATCTCTAATCCTCACTTCACTGACACAGCAGCCGTGCTCTGTGCTCCATGTGCACAGGAAAGCTGGCTGCTGCCTCTTCTGTATGCCGGCTGCTGCCTCTGCCTACAGCAGCAGGGACAGTGGACACAACAGCAGAGTCAGCAGCCGGCTTTGCTGTGCACACGGAGCACAGCTGCTATGTCAGTGAAGTGGGGATCGCTAAGCCCCACCCACCACTGCCGGCATGCCTTATTTTTTTTGTGGGGGAGGGGGTGCCTTATATTAGGCAACTCAACAGAAACACCTCCCCCCCATATGCCTTACTTTCGGGGGTGAACACTGTAGAACAGCTTCCTATCATCAGGCCAGATGGAGAACAATTCTGAAATAATCTTGGATCAGGTAAGTGACAACATTTACTGAATTCTTACTCATTTCTACTTGTCTCCTACCCAATTTACTGTATGTTTCAGTAGCTTCATCACAAGGTATTGGATACATTGGATCTCTTATTGCTTTATGCCCTGGTCCAGATTTTAAAACCTAATTCTATTTCAATTTATTGTATTTTATTTAGGAATCACCGGTAATAGTTGACTATTGTTCTCAGAAGCTGATCGTCTTTTCTAAACTTGCCCAATTTGCTTACTTTAAAAAAAAATAAAGTCTAGATCGATCTTTGACAATCGTTTATTCAATTATTTTGATTTTTGAATTTACTTGAATTGATTATTGCAATTGAATAAATAGGAATTCCCCAATATAGTCCCTTCAATGGACTTTTTACAAGAGAACGTGATCCAGTAATGTTGTTAAGCTGTGGAGAATTCTACTCTTACTTTGCCTTGAATATCCTTCAGAATTATTGAAAATAATGGGGTTTCCATTTGTAATCCTGGCCTTATTGCTTTATATTCAAAATCAGATCTTCCCTATACATATTTGTTTCTTATGCTTAATGTTCTTTTCTGTTTCAGTCACCTCTGACGGACTTTTGATTTGAAGGTCTTTTTCAAGAGAGGAAAAGAAGTTGGCGGGAAATGGTAGAACCAATAGATGAAGGACACTGGATCTGCACTACAGACCTCCTTCGGCATGAAGGAGCCAAAAAATTACCACGACTTTTACCACCGTCCATTAAAATGTATCTTTTTGTGCCAATGGAGCCCAAGAAATCCGTGGACATTGACTCTCGGGCGATCAGCCCCTTTATGTATGAGAGAACAGAACTAGAGGGGGTGACAGGCACTAAAGTGGATGAAGTGAGAAGAGAGAATTATATGGACAAAGACTTATTTGCCCCTCAAGAAGAAGTTTCTTTCCCGATTTCTGCAGAGTTAGAAATGCACCTTAATTATATATTTTTTCATAATAAAAACACGTTCTAAAGAATTTGTTCTCAGAGTGTCACTGTTTTACGTTGAGAGAGAAATGTTTGAGCCTGAATGTATGTTCAGATCCAGTATTGACCCCACCAGAAGGGGGGGGGATGTAGAGCTTGGTTATTAAATCTGGGTATTTCTAAATCCAGAGACTTATCTGATGTTTCAGTAAAATTCTCACCATAATTCAGATCTTTTAGATATAAGATCAAAATTTGGAAAGTGTAGCCCTCTTCTTATATGCATAGGATTGTTTTAATAAAGATCGCCCCTCTCCTACAGCTGATGCTCAGTATATTTGCTCCAGTCTCTCCCATTTGGCTTCCTTAGAGTTTATTTAAAGGGGCTCTATCAGCAAAATCATGCTGATAAAGGCTATGCACGCATATGTGGGGCTCTAAAAAGGCTATTCAGGCACCGTAAATGTTATATTAAACTACCAAACTACCCCCCCCTGTTTTAAAATAACCTAAAAAAAGAATGTGCACTACTTACGGAACGTGCACCCTGGACGGGCATTCTGGGTGTGTCTTCATCTTCTTCCCCACCTCTTCTTCCTCTGATGTCCTCCTCCGGCGCTTGCTCGCGGACACTGATATAAAAAAAAAAAAAAAAAAAAGCCTGGGTGCATGCGCAGTAGCCGTAGTAGAAGCCACGTGCTACTGCGCATGCGCAAAGCTATTTTTTTTTTTTTTAATTAGTGTCTGCAAGCAAGCGCCAGAGGAGGACGGGACCCAAAGACATCGGAGGAAGAAGAGGCGGGAAAGAAGATGAAGACACACCCAAAATGCCCGCCCAGGGTGCACGTTCCATAAGTAGAACACATTCTTTTTTACGTTATTATTTTAAAACGGGGGGGGGGGTGTAGTGTAATATAACATTTACGGTGCCTGAATAGCCTTTTTAAAGGCTATGCACGCATATGTAGGGCTCTATCAGCATGATTTTGCTGTTAGAGCCCCTTTAACTCCACAGCCCAAAACTGTTAAATGACCAGGCCATATTTTTCCAATCTGACATGTGTCACTTGCTTTGGTAACAACTTTGAGACACTAAGTTATCAAAGTGGTTCTCAGATTATTTTTCATAACACCTTTTACTTCATGTCTGTTACATTTTGGCTGATATGTTTTGCCTTTGATTATGAAGAAATAGGAAATTTGGTGAAGATTTTGGGGAAAAAAAATGCAGTTTTCAAAACTTGAAATGCATGCTTTTTGTAAATTAAAAAAAAAAAAAAAAAAAAATCATACTACCCAAATGTCTTCACAAATATAATTAACCGTGTCTCTGCTTTATGTTGCAATCAAAATGTAATCACCCTTTCATTTCTTTCATATATTAAGGCTTACAAGTCAAACAATTTTCTATATTTTCAAGAATCTCTCCAAGAGACATTTTTCAAGCCACCAGTTCAGTTCTAAAGGGGAACTTGAAAGGCCTAACAAACACAAAGATGTGAGCTATAGATCCCCCTACAAAACTGAGAAATACAAGAAGGAGGTGAAGGTCACTCAATAAATATAGAGGAAATAAAATATAAACTTTGATATCAAAAGCTTAATACTATGTAAATAGAAAAGACTCTAAATAGTGTATCTAGAGCCTAAAAGTAACAGAGTTGGAACTCAGATATATCGTCTCCACCTCTCAAAGACACCACAATAGGAGGAGCCTAGAATGTACTACTTCACTAAATAGTCAGAAAAATGCTAATTTTCTAGGGGAAAAAAAAAAAAAAAAAAACACCACTGGCCTATAGAGTATACACTGCAATATGTGTCAATTGTCTAATCCCGGTAATAAAATTCCCCACCTAGCCGAAATGTAAACCTTGTTATGTTAATCCCTCAGTAGCACTGCAATGTATATCAGCTGTGAAATAAGGGTAATTCTAAATAATCCCATCCCACAAACCTCCATCCATGCTCCAGTCTCTATACATATAACACCTAACTTAATGCCTAGCGATATCTATATAACAGTTTCATATGTGTTAAGAGATATTCTTTGAAAAACAATGGCCCCCATGAATAGAGTCAACTCCTTGTAAGGACATTAGCTTTAGGGCACTAACAACAGTCTAACACTGGTCTGCAAATAGACTACTAAGCTAGACTCCATTGTACTTATTGTATGCCTGGAGGAAGTCTGGTTTGGGACCAGTGGTACTAGTGCCACGCAGAGGGAGAGGGATGATGCCACTGCCATGCATTGTGGTCAGTATAATAACATCCCTCTTGTCCTTATACATGAACAACAGAATATTCTCATTGCCGGCAGCCCAGCATAAATAATAATCCCTATGGGGACTGAAATGAAAAGAAAAATCAAGATTAAAAAGTAAAAAAAAAAAAAAAAAAATATCCCCTTTCCCTTGATCATATGAAAATAAATTAACAATAATGAAAATGAACACTTTAGGTCTCCCCGCGCCCCAAACTGTCCAAGCTATTAATATATGAAAATACTAGCTGGTACCCGCGACTTCATCTGCGGTGATTGTAGCAGTGGGTATATACAGGGGTGGGTAAGGTTTTCGTACTGTGTATAAGGTATGGGATATGAAATGTAACTTTGTATCTTGTTTTTGCTGTAATTCAGAGAATACGTGAGACTTTTGTGTTGAAGTTAATTTGCATTTGAGCTGCTATATATACACGGTGTTGTGAGAAACTTTACATAGTGACTTTGGGACAGAAGTATTTGAAGTTAACCCTTTCCCGCCGATGGCATTTTTTGATTTTCGTTTTTGACTCCCCTCCTTCTAAACCCCATAACTTTTTTATTTCTCTGCTCCCAGAGTCATATGAGGTCTTAATTTTTCCTGGGACAAATTTTTCTTCATGATGCCACCATTATTTATTCTATATAATGTACTGGGAAGCAGTACACTTTTACGGGCTTTGGTTTTACGGCGTTCACTGTGCAACCAAAATGACATGTCCCCTGTATTCTTTTTTTTGTAGATTTTGAGCCCCACATAGAGCTCACAATGTACATTTTTCCCTATCAGTATGTCTTTTTTTGGAATATGGGATGGAAATCCATGCAAACACGGGGAGAACATACAAACTCCTTGCAGATGGTTTTTTGCCCATGGCGGGATTTGAACACCAGGACTCCAGTGCTGCAAGGCTGCAGTGCTAACCACTGAGCCACCATGTGGCCCCTCATGTGCCCTGTATTCTGTGTTTCCTTACGATTCTGGGGATACCAAATTTATATGGTTTTATTTACATTTTGACCCCTTAAAAAAAATCCAAAACGGTGTTTAGAATTTTTTTTTTTTTTTTTGAAAAGTCGCCATATTCCGACAGGCGTAATTTTTATACGTACGTGTACGGGGATGTATAGGGCGTCTTTTTGCGGGACCAGGTGTACTTTGTAGTTCTACCATTTTCGGGAAATGTTATTGCTTTGATCACTTTTTATTCAAATTTTTATCATAATCAAAACAGTGAAAAAACAACGGTTTCGCACTTTTGACCATTTTTCCCGCTACAGCGTTTACCGAACAGGAAAAATATTTGTATAGCTTTGTAGAGCGGGCGATTTCAGACGCGGGGATACCTAATATGTATGTGTTTCACAGTTTTTAACTACTTTTATATGTGTTCTAGGGAAAGGGGGGGGGGATTTAAATTTTTAATCCTTTTTATTTGTTTTTATATATTTTTTTTTTTTACTTTTTTTAAACTTTTTTTTTGCATTTATTAGACCGCCTAGGGGTATTGACATGGGTGGGCGATGTCGTGGATTGTCAGAGCGGTGGGGGTCGGCAAACATGGCTGCTCCGGAGCGTTAAAGAGCGCCTCCTGGAGTATTGTTAAGGTGAGGGGCAAAGTGGTAAAGTATATGTATATGAGATTGTTTGGGGTTAGGGGCGAGGCTGTAGAGGGCAATAGGAATTTTGTGGCTTGCTATGGTCCAAAGTGTGTGAGATTGCAGAGATGGTGGTGTGAGTTTGGGTTTTGTGGGGGTCCTGGCACAAACGTATGTGCGCTATTGTGACGAAAAGTAGCCTATTGTTTAATCGGGTGTATTAACTATGTTTGTGGAAAATTTCAGCCGAATCCGTCGAGCGGTTTTTCCGTGATTGAGGAACAAACATCCGAACATGCAAACATCCAAACACACAAACCCACAAACTTTCACATTTATAATATTAATAGGATTTATCCCATACGGAGAACAGCGGAGCAGGGAAAGGAAATCTTAATGGATTATTTTCCCAACATTTTCCGTTCTAAAAAAAAAAAAAAAAAAAAAAAAAGATCAAAATCACCAGAACTTTTCCTGAATGGTATAAATCATAACGCCATTTTGTGGCAAGACCAGAAGTAGTAGGAGAATAGAGGATTAGGTGGCCGGCCTGATGAGGAAAGAAAGAAATAAGAAGCAGAAATAGAACATTCTCACAGATTTTACCAGACCTGGGAACTCCTGGACCACCACCAAGATTACATAGAGAAAAAAAAAAGTCACATGAAAACATAAAACATTTTATCTCTTCACATTCCTCCCCCTTATGAAGAAGCTTGTCCTTCTTCAGACAGCTTTCACTTCAGCACCATACCTAGACAAATGATGGACATAAAAGTCTATAAAGATATAAAGTATCTAGTATCGAAATAAAGTCTATATTGATCTTTGACAATTTTTTATTCATGTAATTTGATTTTTGATTTTACTTGGATTGATTATTTCAATTGAATAAATAGGAATTCCCCAATATAGTCCCTTCAATGGACTTTTTGCAAGAGAACGTGATCCAGTAATGTTGTTAAGCTGTGGAGAATTCTACTCTCTTACTTTGCCTTGAATATCCTTCAGAATGATTGAAAATAATGGGGTTTCCATTTGTAATCCTGGCCTTATTGCTTTATATTTAAAATCAGATCTTCCCTATACATATTTGGTTCTTATGCTTAATGTTCTTTCCTGTTTCAGTCACCTCTGCCGGACACTTCATTTGAAGATCTTTTTCAAGAGAGGAAAAGAAGTTGGCAGGAAATGGCAGAACCAATAGATGAAGGACACTGGATCTGCACTACAGACCTCATTCGTCATGAAGGAGCCAAAAAATTACCACGACTTTTACCACCGTCCATTAAAATGTATCTTTTTGTGCCAATGGAGCCCAAGACATTCGTGGACATTGACTCTCGGGCGATCAGCCCCTTTATGTCTGAGAGAACAGAACTAGAGGGGGTGACAGGCACTGAAGTGGATGAAGTGAAAAGAGAATTATATGGACAAAAAGACTTATTTGCACCCCAAGAAGAAGAAGTTTCTTTCCCGATTTCTGCAGAGTTAGAAATGCACCATAATTATATATTTTTTTCATAATAAAAACACGTTCTAAAAAGAATTTGTTCTCAGAGTGTCACTGTTTTAGGTTGAGAGAGAAATGTTTGAGCCTGAATGTATGTTCAGATCCAGTATTGAGGCCACCAGAAGGGGCAGGGGATGTAGAGCTTGGTTATTAAATCTGGGTATTTCTAAATCCAGAGACTTATCTGATGTTTCAGTAAAATTCTCACCATAATTCAGATGTTTTAGAAATAAGATCAAAATTTGGAAAGTGTAGCCCTCTTCTTATATGCATAGGATTGTTTTAATAAAGATCGCCCCTCTCCTACAGCTGATGCTCAGTATATTTGCTCCAGTCTCTCCCATTTGGCTTCCTTAGAGTATATTTAACTCCACAGCCCAAAACTGTGTTAATGACCAGGCCATATTTTACCAATCTCACATGTGTCACTTGCTTTGGTAATAACTTTTTGATAACTTAAAGCATCTCAGTGATTGAGATTATTTTTCATAACACCTTTTACTTCATGTCTGTTACATTTTGGCTGATTGTTTTGCCTTTGATTATATAGAAAATCGGAAATTTGTTGAAAATTTTGGGGGGGAAAAAATGCAGTTTTCAAAACTTGAAATGCATGCTTTGTATAAAAAGAAAAAAAAAAAAAACCCTCATACTACCCAAATGTCTTCACAAATATAATTAACCAAGTCTCTGCTTTTTTGCAATCAATATGTAATCCCCTTTCATTGTTTTCATATATTATAAGGCTTACAAGTCAAACAATAATTTTCAAGTTTTAAAGAATATCTCCAAGACATTTTTCAAGCCACCAGTTCAGTTCTAAAGGGGAACTTGAAAGGCCTAAGAAACACAAAGATGTGAGCTATAGATCCCCCTACAAAACTGAGAAATACAAGAAGGATGTGAAGGTCACTCAAATAGAGGAAATCAAATATAAACTTTGATATCAAAAGCTTAATACTATGTAAATAGAAAAGACTCTAAATAGTGTGTCTAGAGTCTAAAAGTAACAGAGTTGGAACTCAGATATATCGTCTCCACCTCTCAAAGACACCACAATAGGAGGAGCCTAGAATGTACTACTTCACTAAATAGTCAGAAAAACTCAATTTGTCTGGGAAAAAAAAAAAACAAAAAAACACTGGCCTATAGAGTATACACTACAGTGTGTGACAATTGTCTAATCCGGATAATAAATTTCCCCAAAATTCCCGAAATGTAAACCTTGTTATGTTAATCCCTCAGTAGCATTGCAATGTATATCAACTGTGAAACAAGGGTAATTCTAAATAATCCCATCCCACAAACCTCCAGCCATGCTCCAGTCTCTATACATATAACACCTAAATTAATGCCTACAATCAGACCTTGATCAATGAAAATAACCCAAAGGAGTTTATTTTAGGAAGTCCAATTTTTGACAAAAAAATAATTCTTTAGAAAATATCCATATTGTGTACAACAAAAACCTTGTACTTCAGGCCACAGACTATTCACCATGTCAACTCCACCATCACCGAGCTTGCTGTTTAATGGAAACCTTTTATACCTATAGACACTTCCCATAATCCTCTGCAGTTTTTGTTATAAAACACTGGAGTTGCTGCAGACTTGCCTCTTAGAGTAAGTTCACACAGGTTTTTTTTTTTTATTGGAACCTGAGGCAAGGGCTGCCTCAGGTTCCGATCCAAAAACCGGTTAGCGTTGACGTAAAGCTGGTGCACTGCACTGGTATCCAGCCGCGCACTCTGCTCTGGATTAGGCCCAATTAATGGTTGTAGTCCAGAGGAGGGAGTTTTTTTAGTCTGAATCGTGAGGCGACTCGGCCTGAAGAATGGGCACCTCGCTTTTTTTTCTGGGAGCCGGAAGAAACTGCTCCTGGAAAAAAAGACTTGAGCGGCTCCCATTGATTTCAATGGGAAATATCTTTTTTGGTCAGGGTTTTGAAGTGGATACGGCCTCAAAACCTGACCAAAAAAAAAAACCGTGTGAACTTACCATTATAAGGTCAGGGCAGACACCTGCAGTAGTGGAGCTGCACTAGGGTGTAAGTATAAAAAAAAAAAAAAAACTTTATAAATCCATTTTGTTATTGTGAACAGCTCCTTAGTTTTGGTACATTGTTCCCAGATGGAAAGACCAGAAATAGGAGAATAGAGGATTAGGTGGCCGGCCTAATGAGGAAAGAAAGAAAGAAATAAGAAGCAGAAATAGAACATTCTCACAGATTTTACCAGACCTGGGAACTCCTGGACCACCACCAAGATTACACCGAGAAAAATCACATGGAAACATAACAAAACATTTTCTCTCTTCACATTCCTCCCCCTTAAGAAGAAGCTTGTCCCCCTTCAGACAGCTTTCACTTCAGCACCATACCTAGACAAATGATCAACATTTTGGAGCTTCACCCCTCACCGATGTTCTCTCTCAAACTTAACTGGCTGTAATGCTAAATACTATGCGCGTATTACATTGAAAGCAATAGGGGAAATAAAAGCCTCCCATTGATTTGAATGGATAGCGCGTATATGCCGGCACACAGGCACCCATTTAAATCAATGGGAGCTGCTTGTTACACGCTCATTCTGACGAATTTTACAAAAAATTTTTTACAGTATTTGTTCAAAAGCTAAATCCCATTCTCTTGTCCATATCACTTCTCTCCTGTTCTTTTTAGTTAGGTCGGGTAAGGGAGCAGCTATGGTAGCAAAGTCTGGAATAAAACGTCTATAATCTCCAACAAGACCTAAAAATAATCTGTCCTTTCTCTTTGTGGCTGGAATAGTCACAGATTTAACGGCTTGTACTTTTGATATTTCTGGCCTTACTTTACCACTACCCACAATAAACCCAAGGTCAGTAGTGTAACTACCGCCATAGCAACAGAGGCAGCTGCCACAGGGCTCGGGACATTAGGGGCCCGGTGACAGCCGCTACCGCTGCTATCATTATACTCGTGAGTCTTTTTGGACCCCCGAGTATAATGATCGATGGCCTGGGAGAGGTAAGAAACATAGAAACATAAAAAACACTGCTACTTACCTCTCCACGATCCGGGCAGACTTAGGCCAGGGTCATGAGACGTCAGACGACTAGGCTGGTGTCCTGGGTCATGTGACGTCTGATGTAATTGAAGATGGACTATTTCGGAGCAGTCAGCGTAGGAGGTGGGAGATAGGTAAGGAACAAAGTTTTTTTTATGTTTTTCTCCCCCTGGATCTCTGATTATTATACTCTAGGGACCCCAGAGTATAATAATTGTTCATGGGTGTCCACAATGGGACATAATACTGTGTGCAGGAGCCACTATGGGGCATAATAGAGCGCGCAGGAATGCATATGGGGGGGGGGGGGGGACGTCATGTCAAAAGTTCGCCACGGGGCCCCGCCATTCTTAGTTATGCCACTGCCCAAGGTACTTTGGTTCTTTAAATCCAAAAGCACATTTACAGGGATTAATTGTGAAACCAGCCTTCCCAATTTCAGTTATCGCCTTTTCCAAGTGATACAAGTTCTCTTCTCATGATTTGCTAAAAAATGCAACATCTAAATAAGCAGCACTGTACTCCATATGATCCTGCAAGAGTAAGTCCATGGCTTTGAAAGGTGACTGGAGCCCCATAAAGACCAAATGGCATGTTTCTGAACTGATCCAAACCACTAGGCGTCACTAAAGCAGTTTTTTTTCTTTTGATTTTTTTATCAAGTGGAATTTGCCAATAACCCTTCCATAAATCTAGGGTAGAAATATATTCTGCACACCCCAATCCATCCATGAGCTAATCTATACGTGGCATTGGGTAATTGTCAAAACTAGAGATAGCATTAACCCTTTCACTGCCAAGAAATTTCGCACCTCCAGTAGCCAGAGCAATTTTCACAGTTTTGAGATGGACAAATCAAACCTAAATTGCAACATTAAAAAGGCATCCAAACGCCCCATAAGTATATTTTCTTAAAGACGACACCTGCAGCATTGTCAGAATGCCACTTGGTACTGTACACAAACAGGCACCTTCATACAATTTTGATTTAAAGTGGATGTTTTATGAAAAAAAAAATGCAAAAAAAAAAAAGTGTATATTACTTGCTAAAAGCAGAAACCGAACAATTATATGCACCAGACCTCCTAAAGAAAAAAAATAAAAAAAATAAAATAAGAGTTCAACATGTGCAGAGTGCATTCATATCACTATGGCCTACACCAGCATGCACGTGTCTTCAGAAAAACACCAGAACTGGAAGGAGCAGAAATCTGTAATCTGTGTAATGTAGGGATTACACACCACGAAAAGAAAGTGAACCCATAAACTATATATTATATATATAATATATATATATATATATATATATATATATATTTATATTTATTTATGTAGACCACCTGAAGATTACAAGTGTCTCATGGGTCATTGATAGCCACATTCACCTTCATGCAACTTTGTGACAATTTTCTGAAAAAAAAAAAAAAAAAAAAGCGCTAACACATATTTGCACCTAAAACTCATGTTCAATCTTACATTCATATACAAAATACATTTAAAATAATTGCTTAAGGTGTAGACAATGTGTATATACTATATGTACCGCAAACATCAGCTACAACAAGAGCACGGACTCCCAAAAACACTAATACAGAAGACAAGCAGGATTTTGCTGTTATTCACTAATATGTTAAACATCTATACTGCACCTACCAAACTGTGACTGACACCAAAATCTAACTTTGAGATTGCACAGCATACCGTATATAAAAACACCACTTAATGTTTCATATATACAACCACTTTCATGCAACATTGCGGCAAACATATTGCAGGCAAAAATTGCACAAAAATTCAAATTTGTCACTCAAGTGTGATTCAAGCAATCCCTTTCTGCAAACATGTACTTTTCCAAAAACGTTAATATGGGAGGAGTTCATACATACCACACACGTATATATACACAGTACATACTGTATATATACACATATTCATATATACATATCACACATTTACAGGTGCGAGTGTTACAGAAACGCAAAAAAAAAAACGCAGAAATGCACTAATCCATTTTGTACATGCAAATTAAATAGGACTTTACATAAAAATGTTATTTTCCATCCCCCTATAATAATTTTAGCAATCTATACATTCATCTCTAGTGATAATCGTTATTACTATTATTTTAATGTGTAACGGATATCACGAGAGACGTATTTTACTGTAGAAAGCTCAGGTATAGACAGGACAGGGATTGAGTGAGATGTAAACTTTATCCATGACTATGTGTTGTGTAAGTGTTTGGTGCGACTTTTTTTATGCTGCAAGCTGGACAACGGTAAATGTCTGGGTCACAGCGCTAATAAACCTCCTGGTTATATTTAGAGGGTATTACATAATAAAACCCCACTAGTAAAGCTTGGGGCGGGGGGGGGGATTATATTATAGCTGCATGCGATAGTGAGCACAAGTATAGAATGCTCTGATTGATGGGGGGGGGGGGGTAACAGGGACTGAAAGACCCTGCTACCCCCTCCTGTGGTCACATACAGGTTATGCACAGATTCAAGAATGCTTCTTTACCTCTGTGCATGCTGCAGGGCCCCTCATCCCTCTTTCCTCCTCTCCTTCCTGTTACAGTTCGTAAGATGCTTCCTTAGACAGGAGGGGGTGGGGCAATTTAGAGCCCTATATCTCAGAACTGGATGCAGATATCTTGATGGATTAAGCTTCATTTTAAAGATAAGAATCTCATCTTTAAAATTATACCACATTCTTCATGATAGTGCTTACAAATACGGAGTGATTCACTGTTGCAACGCTGACAAGAATTAAGATCTGCAGTTGGATCTCAATGCCAAATAGCGTTTTCAACAGTGAATCACTCTGAAACTATAAGTTCTATCATGAAGGCCTTGATATTTTAAAGATGAGATTCTCATCTTTAAAATGAATCTTAAACCACCAATATACCTGCATGTAGTCTTGAGAAATCGGCATTAGTATTAGTAGTACAGCAGTGCCACCCTGGGCACGTCCTTGGCAAGAAAGAGGTTAATTTTACGAAAATCTATGCAAAAATCTTACTTTACCATCTTTTTTCCCAACCATCACTACAGGTGATGACCAAGGACTTGGAGGGTTCAATAACTCCCAATTTAAGCATTACATTGCAGGTATTCGATAAGGTCTCTGCCTGATCGGCGCACGATCCCCAGTATTTATTGTATGAGAAACTAAAGAAACATGACCAGGTTTTCTTCCAAAAACATGTGAACTAGACCCAATAAGCTTCATGTCACAATGTTGCTCTTTAGATGGGGCAACACAGTGGCATTGAATCCAAGCCAGGAACAACATCTGCAAGGAGTTTGTATGTTCTCCCCGTGTTTGCATGAGTTTCTTCCCATTCTATAAAGACATACCAATAGGAAAACAAAAATGTACAGTTTGATCCCTGTATGGGGCTCACAATAAAAAAAATAAAAATGTAAAAAAAAAAGTTGCTCTTTAGATAACTTTGGATTCAGAGTCACCTCTGACCAGTGGGCACATACAGTATACTGAAGACTCTGCATCAATAGTACACGTAGTGTTATCTTTAGGACCAACCTCTGGTTCAACCCAATGTTTTAATAAATTCACATAGTAAACTTTTTTTGTTTTTTTTTATCTGGGGTTTCAATTTTAAAGTCAACAGGACCTGTTTGTCTAACCACTTTATATGGCCCTTTCCATCTGGCCAACAGCTTACTCTCACTACTAGGAAGCAAGAGAAGAACCTTATCTCCAACTTTAATTGACTTATTTTGGCATGTTGATCACATCATTTGTTTTGGTAAACTTTTGCCTTGTGGACATCATCATGAGCTACCTTAATTAATTTCAATAATCTCTCCCTCATTTTCAACACATGTTCTACCACATTTTTCTGATGACCATCTTTACCTTCCCATACCTCTTTAATAACATCCAAGAGTCCCCTGGGTCATCTCCCATATAACAATTCAAAAGGGCTAAACCCTGTAGACTCTTGTGGAACCTCAAGATGGGCAAATAACAGAAAGAGCAACCATTTGTCCCACAGTTTTGGATCATTATGTGCAAATTTCCCAAGCCTGTTTTTCAAGGTTTGGTGATACCATTCATTCAACCCATCAGTTTGTGGATGATAAGGGGTAGTCCTGAGGGGCTGTATACCAAGAAGCTTATAGACTTCTAACAGAAAGGAAGATGTAAAGTTACTCCCCTGATCAGTAAGGATATGCTTAGGTAACCCAACCCTGCTAAACATTCAACATTTCCTCAGCAACCCTTTTAGCAGTAACTGTGCGCATAGGTATGGCCTCAGGATACTTGGTACAGTAATCTACAATTGTAAGTATAAAACTGTTACCTTTGGAATTTTTTTCTAGTCAACCGATAATATCCATACCCACAGTATTAAATGGTTCATCAATTATTGGTAATGGTATAAGCTCTGCTTTGGGAGGAGCTGAAGCCGTGTACTGACATACTGGGCAACTACGACAGTAAGTGATCTCATCATAAACTCCAGGCCAAGAGAACAGATAGAGTACTCTAGCCAAAGTTTTTTTTGTTTTTTTTATATAAATGTCCAGCAACAGGAACATCATGCGCTAATTTCAAAATTTCTGATCTAAACCTCTTTGGCACAACTAACTGTTGCACTTGTTCTCCTGTTTTTGGGTGACTATACACTCTATATAAAATATTGTTTTCAACCAGATAATAGGATATAACCAGCTGATTACCAGTTTCTTCTACCACTTTACTGTTTGTTAAACCTTGTTCATACAATGCATACAAGCCAATGTCCTGTTTGTGTTCAAATGTAATATCAGTGTCCCACAAGTCAGCATTTTTATACTTGCCATCCAGGGAAAGTCTTCTCCTCTCCTAGAGACATCCCGTTGTCCTGGAACTCTGAGGCTTTAATGATGGCGGCTCCATGATGTCCTCATGAAATGGGAAAATATCCAAAGTCTCATCTCTCTTGTGTGCCTTTGCTTTAGCTCTGGTAGTCACAGCAGACAACTGGCTTTTCCCCATTAGCAAATCTTTGAATCCGGGTGTGGTTCTTCCAGGGATCACTGGTACTTGTAGTTCTGGAACAACTGCTGGCATGGTAAAACATTTCTCATCCAACTGCAGGTCAATATTTGATGTGGAGTATTTTTGTATATCTCTATGAACAAAAGTATCTGCCACTTTGGAAAAGTCCATCTTATGAGTTCGGTCCTTCTTTACCAAGCTTAGTTTACTGCCAGAATCCAGCAAAGCATCCACAGTCCGTCGATTAACCTGGATTGGCAGAATAAAGTCACTGCAAGCAAAAAAACGATCCAGATTTTTGGCTTTTAGTGCTTTTCATTGGGCAAAATTTAGCTATGTGTCCCTTTTCTTGGCAAATATAGCACATTTTTTCACTGGTGACAGTTTTTAATGGATTTCTGGACCTTTCCCTCCAGAGAGAAGTCTGCATGGTTTGGATGGGCCAGTTCCAGACCTGCTTTTTTTCTAGGAGAAAGTCCTCTGTCAAATAAATAGCTTTGTCAGCATTTTTTGATGTTTTTTTTAACCCAGGTAAGAACATCAGCTGGAAGAATTTGTAGACATTGTTCAAGTATGATTCACTGATCTGCTCAGTTGTCTTGGTGTCTGGTTTCATCCATTTCATGTATAAGTCTTGCAGGCGAGTAAAGACTTCTCCTGGACCATCAGTGTAGCTGTACTTGAGTTCTCTGAACCTCTGTCTGTAGGTTCCTTCACTGATGTCATATCACCTTAGAATAGTCTCTAACCAAGTCCTCATTAGTTGCATCATTCATGTTCATGTGGCTATGTGCCAGTTGGGCTTGTCCAGTAAGATATGGCGCCAGTCTTACCACCCACTGTTCCTTAGGCCACTGACAGGTATGTGCAATTCTTTCAAATGTAGTTAAATAGGCCTCAATATCATCTTGTGGAGAAAGTTTCCTCATGCAAGGGGCTCTCCAAGGAGACATAGCAACAGAAAGAGCTCCCTCCAGCGTTCATCCTGACGTTGCAATTCTTCAGAATTTCTCCTGGCTTCCTCCATTTGCCTTTTTCTGCTTGGATCTGCTGCACAGTTAACCATTTCATAAGCTCAGCAATGCTCTCTGGTAAAGTCTTTTCAGAAGGTTCAGCAACACTTGGAGTTAATGGCACAGCTGTGGCTCCTTGCACTTCTTCATCCTCCTCTATCAGTGCTCTGTCTGACACCTTGACTTTCCATATTCACCAGCTTGCTTGCAGCATTTCACTTTGCAGACTTAGTGGGCTGCTTTGCATTAATACACCAGGAACATGTCTTGTATATAACTCCCTTGTTTCTTTATGCTGGAGTACTTGCAGCAACACTCCGAAAATCATCCTGTTTCTGATATCCTATGTGAAACATAGGAATTCTCAAAAAAAAAAATCCAAAGGAGTTTATGTTAGGAAGACCAATTTCTGACAAAAAAATTAAACCTCTTTAGAAAATAGTCATAAACTTGCCTTTCAGGCTGCTGTAGTCTCACAGACTATTCACCATGTCAACTCCACCAACACCCAGCTTGCTGTCTAATGGAAACCTTTTATACCTGTAGACATTTCCCATAATCCTCTGCAGTTTTCTCTATAAAACCCTGGAGTTGCTGCAGATTTGTCTCTTATAAGGTCAAGGCAGACGCACCCTAGTGCAGCTCCACTACTGCAGGTAAGTATACAATACAGCACTTTCTATTTATTGTGAACAGTTTCTTAGTTTTGGTACATTGTTCCCAGATGGGAAGACCAGAAATAGTAGGAAAGTAGAGCATTAGGTGCCCGGGCCAATAAGGAAAGAAAGACATAAGAAGCAGGAATAGAACCTTCACACAGAGACTTTACCAGACCTGGGGACTCCTGGGCCACCACTAAGGTTACATAGAGGAAATCACATGTAAACCTAAAACAACATTTTACCTCTTCACAAGCTCCATACACATAAATATGAACATATTACAGGTTTCATAACATGGTGACAATGTATTTTTTATTTTGCAAAGTTTTACATTTTCTTAAAAGGTATCAAACCATTATGCTGTATTCACACATCAGTATGGGAGCGTTCACACTACCGTCGGTGTCCGCTCCTAGTGTCCGCTCAAAATCTGGCACGGACATTAGGAGCGGACACTAGCTGTGTCCGTGACACCTGTCATTCACTTAAATGGGCATCGGGTGTGTTCTTTTGCACTCCGTGCCCTTCCTTCCCTGTCTGCAAGTGAAGATGTCCGACTTCTCAAGCGGACAGAAAAACCCAACATGCAGGGTTCTTCTGTCCGCTTGAGAAGTCGGACATCTTCACTTGCGGACAGGGAAGGAAGGGCACGGAGTGCAAAAGAACACACCCGATGCCCATTTAAGTGAATGACAGGTGTCACGGACACAGCTAGTGTCCGCTCCTAATGTCCGTGCCAGATTTTGAGCGGACACTAGGAGCGGACACCGACGGTAGTGAGAACGCCCCCTATGCCATCCGTCCGTTTGAATTCAGTTTGCCACTTCAAAACGGACTGATGTACATACTGATTGTATACGGACACCTTTTTATGCTGATAGCAAACATTCTCTGTCCCCTAGAGGACAGATAAGGGGATTACAAGTAGCAATTGTAAACAAAGTAAAGATAAGAAGGACATAAGGACATTTATAATATCATCTTATCTTTACTTTGTTTACAATTGCTACCTGTAATCCCCTTATCTGTCCTCTAGGGGACAGAGAACGTTTGCTATCAGCATAAAAAGGTCTCAGTATGCAATCCGTATGTGCATCAGTCCGTTTTGAAGTGTCAAACTGAATTCAAAGGGACGGATGGCATACTGATGTGTGAACATACCCTTACAAATGCTATATAAATGTTGTATTGCCGTGCTCATACTAACATGTCATTTTTTTTGCCGTATAGTGAATGTCATAAAAACTGAGCCCATAAGAAATTGCCACAAATGTATTTCTTTTCCATTTCCACCTCATTCAGAATTTTATCGCAGTTGGCCAGTACATTGTACAGAATTTTGAATGTTGCCTTTACAAAGTACAATTTGTCCTGAAAATAATTGGCCATGATTTGGCTCTGTTAACTAAAAAATGAGTTATAGCTCTTGGAATGGGGAGAAGAAATAATGGAAGTTAAAAAAAACTTTTTTTTTTTTTAATGTAGATTGAGCTCCATATAGGGATCACAATGTACTTTTTTTTCCTATCAGAATGTCTTTGTAGTATGGGAGGAAATCCAGGCAAACACAGGGGGAACATACAAACTCCTTGCTGATATTATTCCTGGCGGGATTCAAACCCAGGACTCCAGCGCTGCAAGGCTGCAGTGCTAACCAGTGAGCCACCGTGTTGCCCCAAAAAACAAAATTTGTCTGAGGCATGAAAGGGTTAAAGTATTATAGAATTACTATACATTATATTATCTAAAAAATAGCTTTTTTTCAGGACCCAGCCTGGACCAATTAGCCACTATAGCAAGCCATAAAAATAATGACCTAAAATGTTGATTTGATATTAATTTACTCATATGCGTTCTTATTATGATTCTGCCTTTAGAGTTTTCGCTCAATAATATTTACTTAATATGTTCCCCTAATACCAAAAAAATCCCCCTGAGCTCCATTTCAGGAGTAGAGATGAGCGAGTACTGTTCGGATCAGCCGATCCGAACAGCACGCTCGCATAGAAATGAATGAACGTGGGGGGTTAAGTGGCCGGCCGCCGTCAAAGCGGAAGTACCAGGTGCATCCATTCATTTCTATGGCGCGTGCTGTTCGGATCGGCTGATCCAAACAGTACTCGCTCATCTCTATTCAGGAGAAGTCTGTGACTCCTGGCTATCTTCATAGCTCTCATTGTTTTAGAATTTTGTGACAAATTAGATTTTCTTTTTCCCGGCATATTTAAAATAGGCAAACTGCCAATTTGGAATAAAGGTGTTTTCCCATCCAGTGTGTCAGCACTGCCTGGAGCAGATCAGATAATATGCAAAAGCATAGACATACTGGACTGAGGGTTAGCGGAGTGTCTACATAGAGAGATAACACACCAGGCTTCATCAGCAACCTCCAATTAACTGAGATAAGCTGCTGTCAAGAGCAGTTTAATATAGTAAACAAACAATAATATAGTATAATATAGTGAACATAAATTCATAACAGTAATGAAGCCATATCATTTACCAGGATAAAAAGTATCCTATGTGTTAATCAAGGTTACTAACTATCTGTGCCAAATTTCATCCAAATCTGTTCAGCTGTTTTTGCGTGATCGAGGAACAAGCATCCAAATTTTCACATTTATAATATTAGTAGGATTAGTAGGATAGGATTTTCCTTTTCATTCTCCTTTTCTTTAATTTTTATGCCATACCTCTTGAGGTTTTCAGCTTACTTTAACCCCTTCCCACCGATGGCATGTAATAATGTGACTCCATACATGCAAATAGCATTAAGCATGGGCCAAACATCAATGCATGAGCTCAGAGTATACAGTGTAAAAATAAAAAAAACTTAAAAAAATACAAAAACTACAAATGAATACAAAAACACTAAAGCAAACAAACCTCACATAGATCCATCTGAGTGGAACAAAACCCCTCCAGAAACCCCAAACAAGACCCCGTATGAATACACCCATTTGTAATATAAACTAATCAACCACCAAAACCAAAAAATTTATATTCAGGAGAGTTGGCCACTGTATTGTTTATAAGGGGTGGCAATGGGACCAATAAAATCTGCATTTGTTTGCTATTCTCAGAAGCCTAGAACTACTTATTGCTTCCTATCATCAGGCCAGATGGAGAACAATTCTGGAATAATCTTGGATCAGGTAAGTGACAACATTTACTGAATTCTTACACATTTCTACTTGTCTCCTACCCAATTTACTGTATGTTTCAGTAGCTTCATCACCAGGTATTGTATACATTGGATTTCTTATTGCTTTATGACCTGGTCAAGATTTTAAAACTAGAGATGAGCGAAGAGTAAAATGTTCGAGGTTCGATATTTGTTTTGAGTAGCCCCTCAATATTCGACTACTTGAATCTAATATCGAACCCTATTATAGTCTATGGGGGGAAAATGCTCGTTTCAGGGGTAGGCAACATTCTATCAAATTATACTTACCAAGTCCACGAGTGAGGGTCGGGCTGGATCCTCCGAGAAGTCTTCTCCGTGTAGCGTCCCCACGGCGTCTTCCGGCTCTGAATTCACTCTGCCAGGCATCGGGCCTGGGCAGAGCCGACTGCGCATGTCTGCACTACAAGCGGGCATGCGCAGTCGGCTCTGCCCAGGTCCAATTCCTGTCAGAGTGAATTCAGATCCGGAAGACGCCGCGGGGAAGCTGCACGGAGAAGACTTTCAAAGGTAGGAGAAGAACCAGCGTTGATTGGCCGACTGTATAGCATTCGGTCAATCAATGCTGGTTCTGCATCGAACTTTTACATTTGAATAGTGAGTAATACTCGATCGAGTGCGAGTATATCGAATACCTACTCGATCGAACACTACTCGCTCATCTCTATTTAAAACCTAATTCTTTTTCAATTTATTGTATTTCATTTAGGAATCACCGGTAAGAGTTGACTTAATTTTTCTCAGAAGCTGATCGTCTTTTATTAAATAGCACAATATGCCTAATTTAGAGAAGTAAAGCCTAGATCGATCTTTGACAATCGTTTCTTCATTTTATTTTGATTTTTGAATTTACTTGGATTGATTATTGCAATTGAATAAATAGGAATTCCCCAATATAGTTCCTTCAATGGACGTTTTGCAAGAGAATGTGATCCAGTAATGTTGTTAAGCTGTGGAGAATTCTACTCTCTTACTTTGCCTTACATAACCATGAGAATGTCAGCTCTGATGGGAAATAATGGGGTTTCCATTTGTAATCCTGGCCTTATTGCTTTATATTCAAAATCAGATCTTCCCTATACATATTTGGTTCTTATGCTTAATGTTCTTTTCTGTTTTAGACAATTCTGCCGGACAATTATTGTGAAAATCTTCCTAAAGAGAAGAAAAGTTGTTAGGAAATGGCAGAACCAATAGAGGAAGGTTACTGGATCTGCACTACAGACCTCCTTCAATCTGAAGGAGCAATAAAACGACCAAGACTTTTGCCACTATCCATAAAAATGTATGCGTTTGTGCCAAAGGAGCCAAAGAAATCCAAGGACATTGACTTTCGGGCCATCAACCACTTTGTTTGAGACAACAGAAGGAGAGGAGATGAATAGCACAAGTGGGTGAAACAAGAAAAACGGATGATATGGCCAAAGAGAAATATATACACCCAAAGAAGAAATTTCATCTCAGATTTCTGCAGAGTTAGAAATGCCCCCTATTCAGTATGTTTTTTTTTTTTTTTTTTTTTTTTTTTTTTTTTTTATAATAGATACATTTTAAAAAGAATTTGTTCTCAGTGTCACTGTTTTAGGTTGAGAGGAATGTATGGGGTCTGTGTGCTTTCATTGCTCACCAATTGTCAATGCGTTCGGTATTCTGTTCGGGGGGACCCCAAGTGGACTACCCAAACAGAATATCGAACACAGATGTGAATCAGGCTTAAGAGGCCTCCTGCACACAAATGACATAGATGTGGTTATCACTAGAGATGAGTGAACTGTAAAAGGTTTGTTTTGAATAGCCGTTCAATATTTAACTATTCGAACGAATATCGAACCCCATTATAGTCTATGGGGAAAAATGCTTTGTTTCAGGGGATCCCACCATTTGACTCAGGAGAGTCACCAAGTCCACTATGACACCCTAGGAAATGATGCCAACACCCTGGAATGCAACTGGGACAGCAGGGGAAGCAGGTCTGGGGGCATCTAGCAAGCCCAAGTCACTGTATCATGTTGTGATCCCTGTTAGCTTGCGATTTGCGGGAGCTGACGTTTTTCCATAGGAATACATTGACCAGCGTTGATTGGCCGAATGCCATACAGAGTACAGCATTCGGCCAATCAACGCTGGTTCTGCCGGAGGCTCGTCTGTGAGGAGGCGGAGTCTAATATTGGACCAGAATGGAGACTGCTGTGGACCGATCTAAGACTGTGCCTCCACCGGCAGAACCAGCATTGATTGGCCGAATGCTATACTCTGTATGGCATTCGGCCAATCAACGCTGGTCAATGCATTGCTATGCCGAGATGTAGCAGTGTTGGCAGTGCGCTCAGCTCGACTACTCCGAAGATGCAGTCAAGCTCAGCGCACGCCCAGCACTGCTACATCGGATATGAAGCAGAGCTGGCCATGCAATGAGCTTGGCTACTCCGGAGATGCAGTTGAGCTCAGCGTACGGCCAGCACTGCTACATCGGAGATGAAGCAGAGCTGGCTGTGCACTGAGCTCGGCTACTCCGGAGATGCAGCCGAGAGTGCAGCAGGGTTCAACGCACACTCAGCACAGCTACATCTGAGATGCAGTAGAGCTGAGTGTGCAGCAGAGCTGAGAGTGCAGCAGGGTTCTGTGATCATATTGACCCACAGAATACAGGTAACCTGTCATTTTTTCCCCACATTATCCCAAATTAAGCCCTTAAGAAATTGTCGCAAATGCATTTTTTTTTTTTTTTCCAATTCCACCTCATTAAGAATTTTTTTCCAGTTTGCCAGTACTTTGTACAGGATATTGAAAGTTGCCTTTACAAAGTAGAATTTGTCCTGCAGATTATAGGACCTCATGTGGCTCTGTGAACTGATGGCTACTGGTTATGGCTCTTGGAATGGGGAGAGGGAAAAACAGAAGTTTAAAAACAAAATTTGGCTGAGGCATGAAAGGGTTTAAAGTACTATAGCATTACTATAAATTATCTTACCTAAAAAATAGCTCTTTTTCAGGACCCGGCCAGATCCAATGAGCCACCATACCAAGCCTTCAAAATAATGACCTAAAATATTGGTTTGATATTAATTTACTCATATGTGTTATCTTATTATGATTCTGCCCTTAGTTTTCTCTCAATAATATTTATTTAAAATCTATTCCCCTAATACTAAAAAAATCCCAGAATGTCTTTGTAGGCCATACCCATGGGGGCACTTAATGTTAATTACTATACCAGAGGAACATATCACTCAATGCTATATAAGAGATAGCCTTCTCTAGTCAGATTGCTCAGGAGGAAACACAACTGCAAGGCTGAGGATCAAAGAAGGTCTTCATATTTCTTTATATTCTTTTAGTCAATCATTAGAACATGTAGGGAGATACTTACGGTATGTGAGCTTAAATATTCTTTATAGATGGCAATAATATGTAATATACCATTTGATATAAATGCATTATTAATATCGCAGATGATAGGATGGATTCACAGATAGACCACAATATAGAGCAGGTTTATTTGGGTAACCATAGTAGTGTGACTGAATGTCAGATGCTCTCCCACACAAACCCAACGTTCACATGACAGTGTAAAGCAGTGATGGTGTGATGGTCATTTTTTAATGGCCGATACAATCTATGTGAATTGGGCCACTCACAGGACCACTTTTTAAATAGACTGTTTAAGGTCATGTCCTATTTTTATCTGTTTTTATTGATCCATCAATAGAATCCGATCTATGAGTGATATGTGAAAATGGGTGCCCTTTGGATGTAGAAAATGTCCATTTTTCATGGCCGTTTCATTCAACATCCATGTGAATCTAAACAACCTCATCATAAGATCTTTTGTTTTACTAGCCATTGCCTGCGACTTCATCTGCATGATGTGGGCATCGATGATCCGCCTATATCAGGGGTGGGCAATTCATTTTCCCATGGGGCTGCATGAGAAATACTATACTATAGTATAATAATATAGTAAACATAAATTCATTACAGTAGTGAAGCCATGTCATTTACCAGGATAAAAAGTATCCTATGTGTTAACCGAGGTTATAAACTATCTATGTGCCAAACTTCATCCAAATCTGTTCAGCTGTTTTTGAGTGATCGAGGAACAAACATCCAAACTTTCACATTTATAAGTATATTATTAGTAGTAGTAGTTGTTGTTGTTGTTGTTGTTGTTTTTCATTCTCTCTTTAATTTTGATGCCATATCTCTTGAGGTTTTCAGCTTACTTTAAAGGAACGGGGAAAAGGGTACTAGAAATATTAGGCAAAAAAAGTTTATGCGTTTATGTAATTTTTATTAAATAAATGATTAAAAATTATTATAATAAACCAACATACTATAAATCATTTCATTAAAGAACATACTAATTTATAGTAAGCATTGTAAACATGAATGTATAAAATCTTAATATTTTATCATCTCCCCATAACATCCTAATATCCTCACGTTTCCATACAGATTGTTTTTATCATGATAGCAATTTCGTCAACAAGTAAAAAATTTTTTTATTACTTTGTGTTTTAATTATTTAGTTTACTAAAACAAATTCCTGTTCCTGTCCATTGTAGGGGATTGTAGGGTTATAGGTCGGACTTGATGGACTGATGTCTTCATCAAACTCATCTACTATGCAACTATGTAGCCAATACATCTAATATTCATTTCTCCTATATCCACTTAAAGCTGTGAATACTACTACGAGTGTTGTAATGGTGGCTATAAGGCTGAGTTCACTCGGGGTATTTTGGTTAGGATTTTGAGTCCGAATCCGCCTCAAAATCCTGACCAAAAAAGACGGTTCCCATTGAAATCAATGAGAGCCGGTCAGTTCTTTTTTCCGGGAGCCGCTTGTTCCGGCTTCTGGAAAAAAGAAGCGACATGCTCATTCTTCAGGCGGCCTCACGACTCTGCATGAAGACACTCCCTCCTCCCAACTAGGCCCATTCATTTGGGCCTAATCCGGCTCAGAGTGCTACGACTGGATACTGGTGTACTGCACCGGTATCCAGTCACTGCTACCCGTATTTTGGACCGGAACCTGAGGCGGCCTCCATGTTATATTCCGGTCCAAAATACCCCGTGTGAACCAGGTCTAAGATGGCTAGATGGCTATATAAGTAGCTATAACTTCTAAGAAAGCCTCATTCATTACCAGAGTCATATTTAACATTGCTGAATATAATATTACAATGTTACACATTTGTCATTTAAGGGAAAATGGTCTATCCGCAATGACAATGATGGATCATGAAGCTTTATCGAGAATGTTTGATTTATGTTGCGCAGAATATTTATCCTGCATGGACAATTTGCTATCAATTATTTATTATATGCAATTTATGTTCTTAGAATATAACAGGTCTATAAGGTTCTTTTTTTAGCTATAAAATGAACATGGTCAATTCCACCTCAGTAACTGACTTTGTCTTGGCTGGTCTGGGAATTCATGAAGATCTTCGAGTGATTGTTTTCTTAATTATTCTGCTTTTTTACATAGTAGCCTTAGTAGCAAATCTGTCTATTATGCTTATCTCTATTTTTGATATTACTCTCCATACACCCATGTATTTCTTCTTGTACAACTTGGCTTTCCTTGACATTTTTTACTCATCGGTGGTTGTCCCCAAGATGCTGACAGATCTTATGTCACAGAAGAAGATGATCCCATTTTATGGTTGTATGCTACAAGTCCATTTCTTCCATTTCTTGGGTAGTACAGAAGTTGTACTATTTTCCGCCATGTCCTATGACAGATATGTTGCTATTGCACATCCTTTGAGATACTCAACCATTATGAGATACAATGTCTGTATTGGTTTATCTTTGTCTTCTTGGGTTATTGGATTTTCTCATGCATCGGTCCACAGTATAATGACTGCAAAACTCCCTTATTGTGGACCGAATGTAGTCAAACATTTCTTCTGCGATGTCAAACCATTGCTTGACTTGGCCTGTACAGATGTCTCGCTGAATTACAAGCTCCTTGTTAGAGTGACTGGAACTCTCGCTACGACGACGTTAATGTTGACTGTCCTTTCCTACGTCTTCATTAGTAAATTTCTTACAAAAATAAAGACCTTGCAGGGACGAATGCGCGCATTGTCTACATGTAGTGCCCATTTTACTGTGGTGACTCTCCAGTATGGGACAGCCATATTTACCTACATGCGTCCATCTACAGAGGGTTCTCTAGATCAAGACAGAGCAGCTGCCATTATGTTCTCCGTTATAACCCCGGCCTTAAACCCAATAATTTATACATTACGGAACAAAGACATGAAGAAAGCTTTCAAGAAGTTATTAAAATCATCTCTATAACTGTATATTGACACAAAAAACAGACTGAGTTACAGCTATTAAATTAAAGGGCAGCGATTCACTCCGGACATGTGTGTTTAGGAAATACACTAGTGAGAAAAAATAAGGAATTTTTTTTTGAGAAATAAGTAGATTGTTGAAGTTTAATGGCTTACAAAGGGGAAAGATTTGTTCATTCTGAAGAGAAGCCAGAGTACACCAGCCTTGCAGCCCTGGAGTCTTGGGTTTGAATCCCGCCAGGAACAACATCTGTAAAGAGTTTTATATGTTATCCCCGTGTTTTTGTGGATTTCCTCCCATACTCCAAAGACATACTGATAGGAAAAAATGTACATTGTGAGCCCTATATGGGGGAGAAGTAGGAGTAATCTTTCGTGGATGGATGATCATGTCTCCAGGTGTCCATCAGACCAGTATCCTCTGGGATAGTGCTGACTTGCCTGAAGACAAGTCTAGGAGGGGGTTTAGGGTGACGTTTAAATCTCCCAATACAACTTCACCTTGAGAAAACTGTAAAGCAGATCTACTCCAGGGTCCCTGGTCGTGGTTTGGTGCGTATATATATATTACATTTCTTGGAGAAAGAGAATATCTGTTTTCAACTTTGTGCCAATGCGTAGCACTCCGTGTCTCTTGTGTGGTGAGTTCAGTCCATTGGTGTTGAAGGTGGTGGCTGTGACTGTTACTGTAGTCATTCTAGTATATGGTGAGAGGTACCCTGCAAGTCAGGTCACTAAGGCTGCCGGTGCCTTTAGGAGAGACGAGGTCTCCGTCTGGCGCTCAGGAAAGCAAGAAAATAGGCGAGTATTAAAGAAAGGGAGATTCTATAAAAGTTATCAAAAACTTATATGCACCTCAAAATCATACCAATAGAAAGCAAAGATCATCCCTCAAAAAACAAGCCCTGAACCAACTCTGTCAACTGAAATATAAAAATGTTACTCATCTTACAAGATGGTCATGCAAATATAATTTTACGCGCACAAATGTGTTTTTTTGTTCTGCAAAATTTTAATAATGTAAAAAACCAATATAAATGAGGTATTGCCGTAATCCTGCTGTCCTGCAGAATAAAGGGAACATGTTACTTATGCTGTACGCAACATTAAAAAAAAAAAAAAAAAAAAAAAGGTAAAAAGCAATGCCAGAATTAAGTTGTTATGGGCAACCTGAAAAAATGGGGTCATTAAAAAAAAAATACATCTCATACAGTAAAAAAAAAAAAAAAAAATCATCCCTCATATGGTCACATCACCAGGAAAATAAAAAAGATATAGCTTGTACAAAAAAAAAAAACAAAGTGCCAAATCATTAGAATACAATTGGCTGCGGCAGGAAGGGAATGTATAAGCAGTGCGAGCTTGTAGCAGGTGACTCTGCAATTTTAGAGCTTACAAGGGAAAATAAATTAAGTGAACCCCCTAGAGTGCCCCCCATAATCATAGGAGCTATTGGTGTTGTAGTAGAGAATTTGGTGTACCTAATGTACTCTGCACAGTTTATGTATTCACTTTTCACCATTCTCTGTGCAGTCCCGTCTGGGATACTGATGCTTACTACACCCCCTGATAAACTCTTTGAGGGGTGCAGTTTTCAAAATGGGTCACTCCTTATGGGATTCCACTTTTTTGGTACATTAGAGGCTCTGCAAACATGACATGGTGTCTGGATACCAAACATCTTAATCTGTACTTCAAAACCCGCATAGTGCTCCTTCCCTTCTCTGCGCTCCTGTTCGCCCAAACTACAGTCTATGCCACATGTATGACTCTGGTATACCCAGAATAATGTACGTAATGTCATATGTGGGTATAAACTGCTGTTTGGGTACAGAAGGGAATGAGCGATATTTGTTTTTTGGCGCACAGATTTAGACTTTGGATTTCATGACACTTTTGCAGAGCTCCTGAAACATCAGTAAACTGGAATCCCCTGACATGTGATCCCATTTTGTTAACTATACCCCGCCTGAAGCAATTTATCTAATTATTGCTATAACTAGAAATGAATATGCAGCTGAAAGTGAAAGTTGAAAATGGCAATTTTTCAAGGAATATGTAATTTCAATGCATAATATTTTGTGCCCGGCTTGTATCAGAGATGAATGCTTCAAAAGCTGTTGTGCCTGGGATACCCACTTACAGTTTTTGGAGAGTGTGTCTCTGCTGACGCAAACTGGGCACAAAATATTGGGCACTGAAATGGCGTAACTCTAGAAAAATTGCAATTTTCCTTTTTCATTATCAGCTGCGTAATCATTTATTAAAATAGTTTCCAAAATGGGGTCACAAGTCTGTGGATTCCAATTTACTGGCTATTTAGGGGCTCTGCAAAAGTGGCATGACCTCCAAAAACCAAACTATTCTTCAAAAACCAAAATAGCGCACCTTCCCTTCTGTGTCCGACTGTGCCCAAACATCAGTTTGTACCCACATATGACATTAAGTATGTTATCCTGGGTACACCAGTGTCATACATGTGGGCATAAACTGCTGCTATGGCACACATGAGGGTGCAGATGAGAAGGAGCGTTATGTGGCTTTTGGAGAGTAGATTTACATTGTTGGATTTTGGACACCATGCCATATTTGCAGACACCATAAAACTGCCCCTACACAATGGGGTCCCTTCTTGGGGAATTCCAATTTACTGTCACCTCCAGGGATCTGGAAAAAAAAAAAAAAAAACATGGTGTCCAGAAATTCCCTTTGAATCTGTACTCCAAAAGTTAAAAAGTGCAGTGCTTCAACTCTTCTAAGCCCTGTTGTGTGCCTAAGCTGCAGTTTACAACCACATATTTAACTTTTTTGTACCCAGGATAGCCCACTTCATAGTTTTGAGTACATGTTTCTGATGACTCAAAATGGGTACAATGTATTGGGCACCAAAATGGCAGATTTCTTTTAAAAATTTCAATTTTCACTTTGTACATTAATTTTTGGGAAGCATTTTTAGGCTCAAAATGATAATAGCCATTGAGAAGTTCTGTAGCTGTAGTTTCTAGAATGCAGTCATTTTTGAGGGATTTCCATTGTTTTGGTACAATGGGGCAAAAAAGTATTTAGTCAGTCACCAATAGTGCAAGTTCCACCACTTAAAAAGATGAGAGGCGTCTGTAATTTACATCATAGGTAGACCTCAACTATGAGAGACAAAATGTGAAAACAAATCCAGAAAATCACATTGTCTGATTTTGTAAGAATTTATTTGAAAATTATGGTGGAAAATAAGTATTTGGTCACCTACAAGCAATCAAGATTTCTGGCTCTCACAGACCTGTAACTTCTTCTTTACGAGTCTCCTCTTTCCTCCACTCATTACCTGTAGTAATGGCACCTGTTTAAACTTGTTATCACTATAAAAATACACCTGTGCACACCCTCAAACAGTCAGACTCCAAACTCCACTATGGTGAAGACCAAAGAGTTGTCAAAGGACACCAGAAACAAAATTGTAGCCCTGCACCAGGCTGGGAAGACTGAATCTGCAATAGGCAACCAACTTGGATTGAAGAAATCAACTGTGGGAGCAATAATTAGAAAATGGAAGACATACAAGACCACTGATAATCTCCCTCGCTCTGGGGCTCCACGCAAAATCTCACCCCGTGGGGTCAAAATGATCACAAGAACGGTGAGCAAAAATCCCAGAACAACGTGGGGGGACCTAGTGAATGAACTGCAGAGAGCTGGGACCAATGTAACAAAGCCTACCATCAGTAACACACTACGCCGCCAGGGACTCAGATCCTGCAGTGCCAGACGTGTCCCACTGCTTAAGCCAGTACATGTCCGGGCCCGTCTGAAGTTTGCTAGAGAGCATTTTGATGATCCAGAAGAGTATTGGGAGAATGTCCTATGGTCTGATGAAACCAAACTGGAACTGTTTGGTAGAAACACCACTTTACGTGTTTGGAGGAAAAAGAATACTGAGTTGCATCCATCAAACACCATACCTACTGTAAAGCATGGGGGTGGAAACATCATGCTTTGGGGCTGTTTCTCTGCAAAGGGGCCAGGACGACTGATTCGGGTACATGAAAGAATGAATGGGGCCATGTATCGTGAGATTTTGAGTGCAAACCTCCTTTCATCAGCAAGGGCATTGAAGATGAAACGTGGCTGGGTCTTTCAACATGACAATGATCCAAAGCACACCGCCAGGGCAACGAAGGAGTGGCTTTGTAAGAAGCATTTCAAGGTCCTGGAGTGGCCTAGCCAGTCTCCAGATCTCAACCCTATAGAAAACCTTTGGAGGGAGTTGAAAGTCCGTGTTGCCAAGTGACAGCCCCAAAACATCACTGCTCTAGAGGAGATCTCCATGGAGGAATGGGCCAACATACCAACAACAGTATGTGCCAACCTTGTGAAGACTTACAGAAAACGTTTGACCTCTGTCATTGCCAACAAAGGATATATAACAAAGTATTGAGATGAAATTTTGTTACTGACCAAATACTTATCTTCCACCATAATTTGCAAATAAATTCTTACAAAATCAGACAATGTGATTTTCTGGATTTGTTTTCTCATTTTGTCTCTCATAGTTGAGGTCTACCTATGATGTAAATTACAGACGCCTCTCATCTTTTTAAGTGGTGGAACTTGCACTATTGGTGACTGACTAAATACTTTTTTGCCCCACTGTACTTTAGGGGCTCTACAAATGAAACATGACACCTGAAAACTAATCTTCCCAAAACCTGCCCTCCAAAAGCCAAATAGTGTTCTTTCCATTCTGAACTTCACCACATACCCATACAGTAATTTACAACCACGTATGGGGCATTTCTGTGTTCAGGAGAAATTTTGTAACAACCTGTGTTGTGTTTTTCTTCTTTATCCCCTTGTAAAAATTAAAAATATGGTGATAAATGGATGGTTTATTGGAAGAAAATGTAATTTTTAATTTTTACATCCCAATATTAATAGAATCTGTGAAACATCTGTAGGGTGAAAATGCTCAATATACCTCTTGAGAAATTCCTTGAGGGGTTTAGTTTCCAAAATGCAGTCAATTTGTTTTGTTTTTTTCCATTATATTGGTATTTTAGGGACTCTGCAAATGCGACATGGCACCTGAAAACTATTCCAGAAAAATCTGCTCTCCAAAAGCCAAATAGTGCTCTTTCCATTCTGAGGCTTGCCATGTATTTTCTTGTGAAAATGAAAAAAATGGGGCTAAATTGATGGCATAGTGGAAACAAAGCTATTTTTAATTTTCATGTCCCAATATTTAAAAAAATCTGTAAAACAGCTGTGGGGTCAAAATGCTCACTACACTCCTTGATATGTTCTATGAGGAGTGTAGTTTGCAAAATGGGGTAATTTTTAGGGGTTTACTTTGTATTGATACTCTAGGTCCTCTGCAATTGCAACATAGCACCTGAAAACTATTCCAGCAAAATCTAAACTAGCAATAACTCTTGTTAAATTCTGTCAAGGGTGTAGTTTCCAAAATGGGGTCACTTTTGGGTGGTTTCCAATATATTAGTTACAAATGAGACATGGTGCCTGAAAACTATTCCAGCAAAATCTGCTTTTCAAATGCCAAGTCTCGCTCCTTCACTTCCATGTGCTGCTGTGTGCCCAACAATCAGTTTACACCCACTTGTGGGGTATTTCTGTGCTTAGGAGAAATTGCATAAGAACATGTGAGATGCATTTTCTCCTGTAACCCTTTGTGAATGTGTTAGTTTTAGGGATAAATGAATGTACTATTGGATAAAAATGAAATGTCTAAATTTTACCTCCATGTTGTTTTAATTCCCATGAAATGCTTAAAGGGTTAACAAACTTCCCAAATGCTGTTTTGAATTATAGATAGGGTGCAGTTTTGAAAATGGAGTAATTTATGAAGGTTTCTAATATATGGGCCTTGATAATCCTCTTCACATCTGAAGTGGTCCCTAAAAAATGATTTTGGAAAATTTTCTTGTAAATCTGGAAAATCACTTAGACTTGTAAGCCTTGTAGCATCCAAAACAAAAGGACAATTAAAAGATGATTCCAATATAAGGCAGAGATTTCATAGATAATATTTATTCATGTATTTTGGTGTTATGACTATCTGCCTGAAAAGCAAAGCGTTTCACATTTTGAAAATTGTGATTTTTTTTCTCAAATTTCCATCAAACTACCTAATTTTTTAGAAATAAATACAAAACTACTGATCAATGTTTACCACTAACATGAAGTGCAATGTGTCATGAAAAAACAAACTCAAAATCACTTGTGTAAGTTATGGCATCTCAAAGTTATTGCCATATAAAGTGACACATATCAGTTTTGAAAAACGAGGCCTGGCCCATAAGGTACTTTTAGGCCCGGTCCTTAACCAGTTAAGTATTCCTAGTTTTCATAGCACAGACACATATTTTAATGTTGTACACAGATTATAAAGAATTTATATATTTTTTTTAATTACCCTTGGCCCATTGAGTTTTTGATCAATGATTAAAAATGTATTTCCCTAATGGCGGATCCATTTCAGAATCCTTTGGGGCACTTAATGTTAATTGCAATATAGAAAAACAATTCCACTCAATGCTATAAATGTCGCAGGCAAAACAAATAGCCATCTCCAGCCATAAAGAGGAAACCAATCGTGAAGACTGACAATCCACCAAAGAAGATCCTGAAACTTTCTTCTTAATCAGAAAATGTAAGGATAAACCTAAGGTACAATATATGAGCAGGAATATTCTTTGGAAACCAGTTAAATAGTTTTTATATATAAATGTAATGTTTTATTAAAATCACTCGTAGGCAGCAGTAGGTATGACTTGGAGAACTTCACCAGTTCATATCCAAAGGAAGAGCAGCACGCCATCATTCCTAAATTATTGTAGCTTTATTCATCCAAGCTAACAATGACGATTGAGCATGACATTGAGGGCAGTCTCGAACATAATGTATCACTGTAGTAAAATATTGAATGGTTCTAATGGTTCACTCCTTATACAAGGGATCAATTCAACAGTGGGAATAAAACTAGTGCAACAAGAGACAAAAATAGTCACATAGATGCTAGGCTTGATCAAGGTATATCAGGAGGCTTATTTCTGTAGATAAGATACTCAATTACACTCTACTATCCAACCAGCGATATATTGGTGTATTGTCATTCTTGTATATTGACTGTAGAAATCTATTTGTCGCATCTTAGCTGGTGTTGGGTATACTGTTTGAAGTAGTAGCCCAAGTTGGGCACGTTCTATCCTACTAGCCTGAGTCCACTGCTAGAAATTTTACATTTTTCTTTTGCATTATCCCCTTCTCTCTTTATAGTCATTCTACATTGGGAATGAGCACATTACCAGATATCCATGTACAACACTTGGGCTTGCACAGTTAGGGCAAGTTCACAGGGTTTTTAGGTCAGGATTTTGGGGTCGTATCTGCCTCAAAATCCTGACCAAAAATACGGCTCCCATTGAAATCAATGGGAGCCGGTCAGTTTTTTTCTGGGAGCCGTTTGTTCCAGCTTCCGGAAAAAGAAGTGAGATACTCATTCCTTCAGGCGTATTCACCTCGCGACATCCGACTGAAGACACTTCCTCCTGACTAGGCCCATTCATTTGGGCCTAATCCAGAGTGGAGCGCGCGACTAGAAACCGATGCACTGCACCGGCATCCAATCACAGCTACCCGTATTTTGGATCGGAACCTGATGTGGCCTCGGTCTTAGGTTCCAGACCAAAAAACCCCGTGTGAACTTACCCTTACAGTAGGGTGCTTGTAAATGATGATCACAATTCTAAACTACGAATGGCCACCACCACTTACCTAGTTTCACCAAAAAAACAGTCCTAATTTAAGGCATACTTTATGTATCGTTGCATATTTTTATGCCCAGATGTAATGCACCATCATATAGAAGTATAGAAGCACGAGAAGCAAATTCCCATTAGAACTAGACACGAGGTTGATTTTTTTTTTTTTTTTTTTTTTTTTAGGAGGGTATCAAAAAAACACAGATGCACTTTAAGTATTTAAAAACAGTATGTAGACGCTGGAGTAATATTTTGTTTGGGGGCATTCTAATGCCACAATGAAACTACTCGTAAAATAAAATGTGTTATTTTGGTGCATTATGTATGTGTTACTATAGGGCTTAAGGAACGGCATATTCCAAATTACATAGCATCAGAATCATACCTAAATAATTTTACAATTTTGGCCACCGAATTATGACGTAAAAAAATTTGGTGCAGTGGTTTTATTTATAATTTGTGGGTTTTTTTGTATGTTTTCCATACAAAGTATGAAAGCATATGGTATATTTAGAAGCTAAGTAAATTTACTAAATAAATCTAAAACCCTAAAGCCTCCCGCACATGGAGTGGTAGATATCTTATCTTATCTTATATAGTGTACTGGGTGGCCATATTATGCTATCCTTCAGATATTCTCTCTTAAAAACCAGGTAGAATACTAAACCTCCATAACACAACATTTGTTTTGATAAAGAATAGGAAAACAGAGAGTAAGACATGACCAAGTTTCAACCTTGAAATGTGATCCTTCTGTTCGTGGGAATTACCAGCCTCAACTTCAGGTCTTGTGAGGAACTCCCAGCATCATACAGTAGTTATTTATGCTGTTAGGAGTCCCTGCATCTCAACAACACTGGAATTTGTATGAGACAATATGTAGCTAAGAGGTAGGGACTAGGGTTGATCGGATTCCGATCGGCGATCAAGTAAATTTCACGATCGAGATTGGAATTCCGACCCGATCTTTTCCAGTGGGATCAAGATCGGAGGTTATCTCAAGATCGGCTCAACCCTAAAAGTGACTTTTCCCATAGAAAAGCATTGACTAGGGTTGAAGATCGGGATCGGAAAAGATCGGATTCCGATCGGCGATCGAGCAAATTTCACGATCGGGATCGAGATTGGCTGGAAAATGATCGGAATTTGAATTTTAAAATCGATCTTGAAATCTCAAGATCGGCTCAACTCTAGTAGGGACTCCTACCATCATATAGAACTATACTGCTAGGAGTCCCTATCGTGGCATAAGGTAAATCTAGCCAACACGTGAACCGAGTTCCATGGCTGAAACTTGGCTATTTGAATGAGGGGTAATTTATCATCGCAAGATAAAAGACTGAATCCTCTGGAGATCTTGACGACCATCAGTTCTACAGACTTTCATTTATTGACATGTATTACTGCTCTAAAATCCCTTAGCGAAAATCTATACACAAATTGTGTACATTTTAGTAGATATCTTATTTATGAAGCCTTTTCTAATAATATTTCAGGACTCCTCTATATCATCTTACGATCATTTTTTTCTTGAACGACAAATCCAATCCAATTTCAAGTAAAACAATTTCTAAAACTTATAATATTTAATGCATTGCCCTGGGTCTACAAAATACAATGATCGCTTCTATTTAGCCATATTGGGTTCACAATACAATATATACAATGGACAAGCACAACTGCTCCATGGTAACTTACTTTGTCTTGGACGGTCTGGGAGCTCAAGATGATCTTCGGTTGATCCTCTTCGTAAGCGTTTTATTATTTTACATAGTAACCTTGGTAGCAAATCTGTCTATAATAATTATCCCTATTTTTGATTCTACTCGTCATACACCGATGTATTTCTTCTTGTATAACTTGGCTTTCCTTAACATCTGTTACTCATCGGTGGTTGTCCCCAAGATGCTCATAGACCTTATGTTTCAGAAGAAGATGATCTCATTTTATGGCTGTATGCTACAAGTCCATTTCTTCCATTTCTTGGGTAGTACAGAAATTATATTATTTTCGGTCATGTCCTATGACAGATATGTGGCTATTGCACACCCTTTGAGATACTCAACCATAATGAATTACAAGGTCTGTTTTGGTTTAACCTTGTCTTCTTGGGTCATTGGATTTTGTCATGCCTCGGTCCACAGTATAATGACTGCAAGGCTTCCATTTTGTGGACCAAATGTGGTGAAACATTTCTTCTGTGATGTTAAACCTGTGCTTAACTTGGCCTGTACAGATGTAACTCTGAATTTCAACCTGCTTACTGGTGTAACTGGAACAATAGCTTCAATAACCTTATCGTTGACTGTTCTTTCCTACATCTTTATTAGCAAATTTCTCATAAAAATAAAGACCTCACAAGGACGAAAACGGGCAGTGTCTACATGTAGTGCCCATTTCACTGTGGTTACTCTCCAGTATGGGACAGCCATTTTCACCTATATGCGCCCAACTACAGAAGATTCTCTAGATCAAGACAGAGCAGCCGCCATTATGTTCTCCGTCATAACCCCGGCCTTAAACCCAATAATTTATACATTAAGGAACAAAGACATGAAGAAAGCTTTACAGAAGTTACTTAAAAGAGCTCATTGATAAATTATATGTAATAAATGTAAATCTCTTAGATATCTGAAAGTAAAATTTTTATTTGAAAGTATCTTATGTATGCAATATTATTGTGCACAATTAAGGAAAAACATATTCATTTATGTCTGTTTTATTCTTAATAGAAATATACCGGTACTGTATTTTTGACAAAAAAAATTAAAGCAAAAAAATTGTCTGTTTTGACACTTTTACTCACTAGTTAAAACTATTTTTAGATTTATAATAATTTCTGAATATTTTATTTTTAATTCAACATTTATAGTTACTAGAGATGAGCGAGTAGTATTCGATCGAGTAGGTATTCAATCGAATACTACGGTATTCGAGATACTCGTACTCGATCGAACACTACTAGCTGTTCGAAGTTTAAGGTTCGATGCAGAACCAGTGTTGATTGGCAGAATGCTATACATTCACGCCATTTTCCTCTGTGTGAATGGACCCTTAGGGCACATTCGGACAATCACCGGGTATATTCCTGTCGGTATAGACAGTGTCAAGTTTTTCATTTGAGGCATCCCTGTGTTTTAAAATCGTGTTCCAATACTATACATCATTGTATACTTATATATTCCATATACCAACATGATCGATTACATTCATCCAAGAGAACTGCACATGCGCAAGTATAGCGGGGGAGCATGCATATCTCGTGTATAGCGGGGGAGCATGCATATCTCGTGTATACCTTCAATGATGTTTAATGATGCAGATCTATATGCACAATCATACACTACACCCTTCACGGAACATATCGAGGGGTTTAGTGAGCACTTTGACTTCACAGCTGTTTCACAGATTTTATTAACATTGAGAAGTGAACATGAAAAATTATTTTTTTTTCCAATATACCATACATTTAGTACCAAATTTTTCATATTTACAATTAGTTAAAGAAGAAAAAACACAACCCAGTTGGTTACACCATATCTCCTGAATACAGAAATACCCCACATGTGGTTGTAAACTTCTATATGTGATGGGGCACGGAATGGAAAGAGCGGTATTTGGCTTTTGGAGGGCAGATTTTGCTGGAATAATTTTCAGGTGCCATGTCGCATTTGCAGGGACCCTAAAGTATCAGTACAACAGAAACCTCTAATAAGGGACCCTATTTTATAAATTACAACCCTCAAGAAATTTTTCAAAGGGTATTACCATTTTGAGCCCAAGAGTGTTTCATAAAAAATAATGTATGAAGTGAAAATTGAAATTTATAAAATATATATATATATATATATATATATATATATAAATAAATATGCAGTTTTCATGTGCAATGTGCTTCGCCCACTTTGTGTCATCAGAGACACGCACTCCTAAAACTATCCCAGGTGCAAAAAAGTTGTATATGTGGGTGTAAACTGATTTTTGGGTACACATCAGGGCTCAAAAGGGAAGGAGCAGTACAATTTTTAGCTTTCAGAGTATAAATGTAGAGGGACTTTCTGGACGCCATGTTGTTTTTGCAGAGCCCCAGAGGTGCCAGTAAATTGGAATTCTCCAAGAAGTGATTGCATTTTGTAGGGACAGTTTTAGGGTCTCTGAAAACTTGGCATGGCATCCAAAAACTAACAATTAAATCTGTATTCCAAAAGCACATAGCTCTCCTTCTCCTGCGCCTTGCTGAGTGCCCAAATTGTAGTTTATACCCACGTGTGTGACACTGGTGTACCCAGGATAACATATTTAATGTCATATGTGGGTATAAACTGCTGTTTGGTCATAGCCAGGTACAGAAGGGAAGGAGTGCTGATTCGGTTTTTGGAGCATGGTTTGGTTTTTGGACATCATGCCACTTTTGCAAAGCCACTGATTTGGCAGTAAAGTGGAAGCTGCAGACATGTGACCACATTTTGGAAACTACACCACTGAAGGAATTTGAGTGTTGCATTAGTTTAATTTACAGAAATGAAGGTGCAGCTGATAATGAAAAGTGAAAAATGAAATTACTAAATCCAACACAACAGCATGTCCAATCTCAGTTCTTCAAGGGTCAGAAGAAGCCTGCAGAAGATGTCAACATTAGAGATGAGCGAACACTAAAATGTCCGAGGTTTGAAATCCAATTCGAACAGCCGCTCACTGTTCGACTGTTCGAACAGATTTCGAACCCCATTATAGTCTATGGGGAGGAAATGCTCATTTCAGGGGTACGCAAAATTTGATAAAATCATACTTACCAAGTCCACGAGTGACGGTCGGGCTGGATTCTGCTTGCATTTTTTGGCTTGAGAAAGCGTCGGTACAGACGCGAAACGGCTGTTGCCACCCTTTTGCCAACAATGTTTTTCTCCCTCCCTGTAATATTATTTTTATTTTGCACTTAATAAAGGACTTTGCTTTTACCAAAGAAGTGTCATCTGCCGACTTTGGACCGGTGAGTGCCCACCCCAATCTTTCTCTATTTTTTCTTGAAGAATCATATGCTTTATAATAGGGGTGTAGAGCACCACTTCTAGCGGCATACAACTGGTAGACGTTACCAGTAAAGGGGAATAACGGATTGAAAGAGAAGTGACCCGGATTATAAAGGATGATGTATTGTGTATAGCAGTGCCGTCCAAGTTCTTTTCTTTGCACGGATAATATTTTTATTTCCCTGTCTATTTACCATATAATTATGTACTGCGACAAAATAGGATACAAGATGGATAGGTGACAGATGGACGTGAGTATGCGCCATCCAAATAAGGGTTTGCACTCCTGATCTTGAAAGATATATACTGTGTTGCTTTGGACTTTGTTATAGTGATTAGAGATGAGCGAGTAGTATTTGATTGAGTAGGTATTCGATCGAATACTACGGTATTCGAAATACTCGCACTCGATCGAGTACCACTCGCTATTCGAATGGAAAAGTTCGATGCAGAACCAGTATTGATTGGCCGAATGCTATATAGTCGGACAATCAACGCTGGTTCACATACTATATTACACTGCTCTTATCTCACCTTCTGAGAAAGACAGGGTTGTTATCTCTCTGTGTAAACACTCAGCTAACTCTCAGTGTTCATGCATTTGCTTATTATCTGATCTGCTCTAGGCATTGCAGACAAACTTACCTGGGAGACACCTTTAATCCAAATTGGCAATTTTCAACATGCCTGGAAAAAGAAAATCTAATTTGTCGCAAACAAGGAGAGCTATGAAGGTAGCCAGAAGTCACAGAGCTCTCAGGCGGAGCTGAGGGGGATCATCAACACCAATAACATGCTCATTATATGGCATCCCAGCGAGCTGCTGAGATACCAGAACAATCACGGGTACAGTGCAAGGAACAAGTTCAGTGGCAAGGCGAGGCTTGACAGCTGCCGAAACGCCGGAGAGGCGGATCATCAATGCCAACAACACGCTCATTATATGACATTCCAGCAAGGTGCTGAGATGCCAGAACAATCGGCACAGTGCAAGAAACAAGTTCAGCGGCAGGCCAGATTGAGCGCTGCCAAAACGCTGGAGAATGCGGATCATCAATGCCAACAACATGCTCATTATATGGCATCCCAGTGAGCTGCTGAGATACTGGAACAATCACAGGCACAGCATGAGGAATGAGTTCAGCAGCAGGACAGCTTGACAGCTGTAGAAACGCCGGAGCAGGCAGATCATCAACACTAACAGAACGCTCATTATGTGGTGTCCGAGTGAGCTGCTGAGATGCCGTAACAATCACAGGCATGGTGTGAGGAACAAGGTCAGCAGCAGGACAGCTTGAGAGCTGCCGAAATGCCGGAGCATGCAAACCATCCACAGCATCAATTTGCTGAATATAGGCATATCATCGAACCCAACAACCCGCAGACAAAGTCGTGGGCAGAGGCTAGTAAATAAATAGGGCCATGCATCAAGTCATTTAACAATGGATTTACACCTTGCCCATTTCTTATCGAGGTCCCTAATGAAAAACTCCAAAATTATCACCTAATCTCTAGTGAAATGCTATCCGTGACATAGCAGCCATCAGTATTCTGCCAGCTACCCATTTATTTTAAGGCAGAATAACCTCAAAGGTCAAACTTAGTAAAATCATTTCTAATGAAGTTGGGATGGATTTAGAACAAATTTGAAAAATTATTGCAAAAACTTTCCTCCAAAAACCATCTTGTTGCTCTCATCTAATCTTGCACCATAAATTCCTCTCCCAGTTCAGCATATAATCCAATTTCCGCTTACTCTGAGAAGTTGTTATTAAGTATATGATCTGGAGACCACCCTTGACATTAGCTGAAGATGTTGTTACCTTAGGAAAATTTCTCCCTGTTTAAAGATTTCATCCACTAATTGATATTTCAGCGAGAATTTAATAATTTGGATATATCAGAAATATATTGTGACTGAAAAGTTGAATGTTTTCATTAACTCCCAAAGGGCCTAAACTGAGGACCCTAATAAAGGTCCTTCAGGTGAGAAATACCAACTCCCAGATATCTTGTAAGATTGAGATTTAAAAATATATATATACTAGCTGGTACCCGCGACTTCGTCTGCGGTGATTGTAGCAGTGGGTATATACAGGCATGGGTAAGGTTTTCGTACTGTGTATAAGGTATGGGATATGAAATGTAAGTTTGTTTCTTGTTGTTGCTGTAATTCAGAGAATACGTGAGACTTTTGTGTTGAAGTTACTTTGTATTTGAGCTGCTATATATACGGTGTTGTGAGAAACTTTACATAGTGACTTTGGGACAGAAGTATTTGAAGTTCCCGCCGATGGCATTTTTTGATTTTCGTTTTTGACTCCCCTCCTTCTAAACCCCATAACTTTATTATTTCTCCGCTCCCAGAGTCATATGAGGTCTTAATTTTTCCTGGGACAAATTTTTCTTCATGATGCCACTATTATTTATTCTATATAATGTACTGGGAAGCAGGGAAAAAATTCAGAATGGGGTGGATTTGAAGAAAAAATGCATTTCTGCGACTTTCTTACGGGCTTTGGTTTTACGGCATTCACTGTGCAACCAAAATGACATGTCCCCTGTATTCTGTGTTTCCTTACGATTCTGGGGATACCAAATTAATATGGTTTTATTTACATTTTGACCCCTTAAAAAAAATCCAAAACTGTGTTTAATTTTTTTTTTTTTAAAAGTCGCCATATTCCGACAGCCGTAACTTTTTTATACGTGCGTGTACGGGGATGTATAGGGCGTCTTTTTTTGCGGGGCCAGGTGTACTTTGTAGTTCTACCATTTTCGGGAAATGTTATTGCTTTGATCACTTTTTATTCAAATTTTTATCAGTATCAAAACAGTGAAAAAACGGCGGTTTGGCACTTTTGACCATTTTTCCTGCTACAGCGTTTACCGAACAGGAAAAATATTTGTATAGCTTTGTAGAGCGGGCGATTTCGGATGTGGGGATACCTAATATGTATGTGTTTCACAGTTTTTAAGTACTTTTACATGTGTTCTAGGGAAAGGGGGGTGATTTGAATTTTTAATCCTTTTCATTTTTTTTTTTATATTTTTTTTTTACTTTTTTTAATTTTTTTTTTTTTTTTTGCATTTTTTAGACCGCCTAGGGGTATTGACATGGGTGGGGGGTGTCGCGGATTGTCAGAGCGGGGGTCGGCAAACATGGCTGCTCCGGAGCGTTAAAGAGAACCTCCTGGAGTATCGTTATCCAGGATCCAGGAACTGATTAAAAGCTACAGGAAGCGACTAGAGGCTGTTATCTTTGCAAAAGGAGGATCTACTAAATATTAATGCCAATTTTCTGTTGAGGTGCCCATACTTTTGCACCGGTCAAATTTTGGTTTAATGCATATTGCGCATTTTCTGTTAGTACAATAAACCTCATTTCAATCCTGAAATATTACTGTGTCCATCAGTTATTAGATATATCAAACTGAAATGGCTGCTGCAAACACCAAAATATTTAGAACTAAAAATGATTAAGATTAATAGGGGTGCCCAAACTTTTTCATAGGACTGTATATGTATATGAGATTGTGTGGGGTTAGGGGCGAGGCTGTAGAGGGCAATATGAATTTTGTGGCTTGCTATGGTCCAAAGTGTGTGAGATTGCAGAGATGGTGGTGTGAGTTTGGGTTTTGTGGGGGTCCTGGCACAAACGTATGTGCGCTATTGTGTCGAAAAGTAGCCTATTGTTTAATCGGGTGTATTAACTATGTTTGTGGAAAATTTCAGCCAAATCGGTGGAGCGGTTTTTCCATGATTGAGGAACAAACATCCGAACCTGCAAACATCCAAACACACAAACCCACAAACCCACAAACTCACAAACTTTCACATTTATAATATTAACCCCATAGAGACACAGCCCAAAAGTGACTTAAGGACCAGGCCTCTTTTTTCAAAACTGACATGTGTCACTTTAAATGTCAATAACTTTGAGACGCTTTAACTTACACAAGTGATTCTGAGATTGTTTTTTCGTAACACATTGTACTTCATGTCAGTAGTAAATTTTCGACAATATGTTTTGTCTTTAATTATGAAAAAATAGGAAATTTGGTGAAAATTTTGAAAAAAATGCAGTTTTCAAACTTTGAAATTGCAAGCCTTTCAAATAGAAAGTCATACTACCCAAATTTTTTCATAAATATAATTAACCATGTCTCATATTTATGTGGCAATCAAATTTTAAGCACCCTTTCATTTTTTTCAGAAATTATAAGGCTTACAAGTCAAGCAGTAATTTTCCAAATTTTCAAGAAAATTTCCAAAACACATTTTTCAAGGGACTAGTTCAGTTCTGAAGGGAAATTGAAAGGCCTCTCTAATAATTCCCCCCATAAGTCACCCCATTCTAAAAACTGCACTCCTGAAAGAATCCAAAACAGCAGTTAGAAAGTTTCTTAACCCTTTCAGCATTTCACAGCAATTACAGCAAAATGGAGGTCAAATTTACATTTTTCAATTTCTGTCACTAATATATTCATTTAGCCCTAGAATTTACACATTTACTAAGGGTTAAAGGAGAAACTGCACCCCACATTTTGTTACACAATTTCTCCCGAACACGACAATACCCCATATGTGCTGGTACCCTAATGTACGGGCACACGATCGCTCTCAGAACGGATGGAGCGCTAATTGGATTTTGTAGGCCAGATTTTGCTAGAATACTTTTCAGGCACCATGTCCCGTTTGCAGAGCCCCCAAGGTGCCAAAACAGGGGAAAACCCCAAAATGTCACCCCATTTTGGAAACTAGACCCCTCAAGGAATTTATCAAGGGGTATAGTGAGCCCTTTGACCCTACAGGAGTGTAGCAGAATTGGCCCAACAAAAGGAAAAGTAACATTTTTTGCTATAAAATGTTGCTTTAACCCCAAATTTTGCATTTCCACAAGGGGTTAAAAGAGAAAATGCACCCCACAAATTGTCAAGCATTTTCTCCCAACAACAGAAATGCCCAATATGTGGATGTAAAATGATCTATGGGCACGCTGTGAGGTCCAGAGCGGAAGGAGCGCTATTGGGATTTTGGAGGGCAAATTTAGCTGGAATCTGTTTCAGGCACCATGTTGCATTTGGAGAGCCCCTGAAGTGCCAGAACAGTAGAAACCCCCCCAAAATGACCCCATTTTGGAAACTAGACCCCTCAAGGAATTTATCAAGGGGTATAGTGACCACTTAGACCCTACAGGTGTTTCACAGATTTTTTTACCATTGAGATGTGAAAATGAAAAATTACTTTTTTTATAATAAAATGTCACTGTAGCCCCAAATTTTTCATCTTCACAAGGGGTTAAAGGAAAAATTGCACCCCACATTTTGTTACACAATTTCTCCCGAACACGACAATACCCCGTATGTGCTGGTACCCTAATGTACGGGCACACGGTCGCTCTCAAAACGGATGGAGCCCTAATTGGATTTTGTAGGCCAGGTTTTGCTAGAATACTTTTCAGGCACCATGTCCCGTTTGCAGAGCCCCCAAGGTGCCAAAACAGGGGAAACCCCCAAAATGTCACCCCATTTTGGAAACTAGACCCCTCAAGGAATTTATCAAGGGGTATAGTGAGCCCTTTGACCCTACAGGAGTGTAGCAGAATTGGCCCAACAAAAGGAAAAGTAACATTTTTTGCTATAAAATGTTGCTTTAACCCCAAATTTTGCATTTCTACAAGGGGTTAAAAGAGAAAATGCACCCCACAATTTGTCAAGCATTTTCTCCCAACAACAGAAATGCCCCATATGTGGATGTAAAATTATCTATGGGCACGCTGTGAGGTCCAGAGCGGAAGGAGCGCTATTGGGATTTTGGAGGGCAAATTTAGCTGGAATCTGTTTCAGGCACCATGTTGCATTTGGAGAGCCCCTGAAGTGCCAGAACAGTAGAAACCCCCCCAAAATGACCCCATTTTGGAAACTAGACCCCTCAAGGAATTTATCAAGGGGTATAGTGACCACTTAGACCCTACAAGTGTTTCACAGATTTTTTTACCATTGAGATGTGAAAATGAAAAATTACTTTTTTTATAATAAAATGTCACTGTAGCCCCAAATTTTTCATCTTCACAAGGGGTTAAAGGAAAAATTGCACCCCACATTTTGTTACACAATTTCTCCCGAACACGACAATACCCTGTATGTGCTGGTACCCTAATGTACGGGCACACGGTCGCTCTCAAAACGGATGGAGCCCTAATTGGATTTTGTAGGCCAGGTTTTGCTAGAATACTTTTCAGGCACCATGTCCCGTTTGCAGAGCCCCCAAGGTGCCAAAACAGGGGAAAACCCCAAAATGTCACCCCATTTTGGAAACTAGACCCCTCAAGGAATTTATCAAGGGGTATAGTGAGCCCTTTGACCCTACAGGAGTGTAGCAGAATTGGCCCAACAAAAGGAAAAGTAACATTTTTTGCTATAAAATGTTGCTTTAACCCCAAATTTTGCATTTCCACAAGGGGTTAAAAGAGAAAATGCACCCCACAAATTGTCAAGCATTTTCTCCCAACTACAGAAATGCCCCACATGTGTATGTAAAGTGATGTATGGTCACACAGTGGGAGAGAACAATAGTTGGAGGGTAGATTTGGCTGCAATTGGTTTTAGTTACCATGTCACATTTGCAGAGGCCTTGAAGTGCCAAAACAGTGAAAGCCCCCAAAAATGTGACCCCATTTTGGAAACTAGACCCCTTGACTTCAGTGACGTCAGTGTTAAATTGCACCCAAGTATAGCAAACATTTGGATGCAGCTTGTATGGCAATAATTTATTTTGCAGAAATTACTGCATAACCGTATGAAAGTAATTGTGTGCAGAATACGTGATGGTATAAGGAGGCGATATTCCATGGAAAATAAATTCTAAAATTAATATTTCATGGAAGTGTGGTACAATCTAAAGCACTCCTTCATGCACAGGCCAGGTTTATCAGGGCAGGTGTCACACTGATAAGTGGTGTCTCTCCTTATTCCTCTTTTGTAACACACTCTGCATCTTTTTTGGTTTTTCCCTTTTTTAGCAGTTTGGGGGACTTCGCCGGGAAAATGTTGCCCTGGTACTATACGGGAACCTTGAGTTTCAGAAGTACTGGGGCCTGGCACTTCTAGGTCCCCAAATATCAGGGTCTTGATAATTGTCTCCTGAAACTCAAGGAAAGTTCCTGTGTGGCCTGCACATCGTGGTAGCACGTAAGAGTTATACAATGCCATCTGAACCATGTGCACGGCCAGCTTTTTGTACCACACTCTTGTTTTTCGCATGGCACTGTAGGGCTTTAGGACTTGATCAGATAGATCAACCCCTCCCATGTACTTATTGTATGCCAGGATGCAGTCTGGCTTGGAGACAGTGGTACTGGTGCCACGCAGAGGGACAGAGGTGCTGCCGCTGCCATTAGCTGTGGTCAGTACAAAAACATCCCTCTTGTCCTTATACTTGACCAGCAGCATATTTTCATTGCAGACGGCACTACTCTCACCCTTTCTGAGGGGCTGCGCAATATGTGCCTAGGGAGGCCTCTTTGATTTCTGCGCACAGTCCCACAAGCTGCAGTTCCTCTGGAACTCAGGGATCTAAAGAGTGGGATGCTGGTGTAAAAGTTATCCACATCGAGGTGATAACCCTTGTCCAGCAGTGGGTGCATCAAATCCCACACAATTTTCCCACTAACTCCTAGGATTGGGGGGCAGTCTGGGGGCTCAATCCTTGTGTCCCTTCCTTCATACACCCTAAATTTATAAGTGTATCCTGAACTGCTCTCACATAGCTTATACATTTTAATGCCATACCGTGCCCGCTTACTGGGCAAGTATTGGCGGAATTTTAGCCTCCCTTTGAAACTGATCAGAGACTCATCAATTGCAATGTTCTGATCAGGGATGTAGGACTCTGCAAATTTGGTACTAAAGTGTTCAATAACTGGCCTAACTTTGTATAAGCGGTCAAAATTTGGGGCATCTTGGGGCGGGCACTGGGAATTATCATTGTAATGAAGGAACTTTAGGATACTTTCAAACCGCTTCCTGGTCATAGCCATTCGATAGATTGGAGTGTTGTGCAAGACATCTGTACTCCAATACTGACGAATTTTAGGTTTTTTCACTATGCCCATATGCAGAATAAGACCCCAGAAAATCTTCATTTCTGCTGCATTTACTGGGGTCCAGTTCTGTGGCCTGGCATAGGAAGAGGTGGCATTTTGTTCCAAAAATTGTACAGCGTACAAATTCGTTTGGGCCACCATAAGATCTACAAACTCATCAGAGAAAAAGATTTTGAAAAAGTCATTTTCTCTGAAGCCCTCAGTCTCAATTTGTATTCCTGACTGGGCAACAAAGTCAGGAAGCTGAGGTTCAAAATTTTCTGGTGGTGGGGTCCACATGGGCTCTACAGGTGTGGCAACTAAATCAGCAATTGTTCTGGGGCGCCTCCTTTGGGGTTGCTCATCACTGGATGAGGAGGAGGAGGAGGAGGAAGAAGAGGAAAAATAAAGGAATGGGGCATTTTCCTCTTCTCCCTCGCTGGCGGTATCAGTGTCAGAGGCCAGTATGGTGTACGCCTCTTCTACTGAAAACCTTCTTTGGGATGATTGGGACTGTTGGGACATTTTTGTGTGTGTGTGGTGTTTTACTTGAGTATATAAAACTTTATTTCTTGAAACTTTATTGAAAATTCAAAGTGTGGGGTGTGTGTTGTGCTTTAACACGTGTATTTGATGTAAAAAAAAAAAAAAAAAACCTGCAAAAAAAGTACAGATGTGATCACTAACGTTTATTTGTTACTGATCACTGTGCTGAGTAGCACAACGGAAAAAAAAAGATTCTTTTCTTCTAACTAAAATTGAACTAATAAAATATAAAATAGACGGAGCAGTCTATATATATTTTATTACTAAATCTAACTAGAAAAAAAGTGCGCAAAACAGTACAGATGTGATCAGTAACGTTTATTTGTTACGCTTTGTTGCGCTTTAGAAAAAAACTGAGTTTAGAAAAAAATTCTTCTCCTAGCTAAAATTGAACTGCAATAATACAGATAGAAGTGTGTATATATATATATATATATATATATATATATATATATATACACACACACACACACTATATCTTTATTGCAGAAACTAACTAAAAAAAAAAACCCCAAGAAGGGCTTTCCAAAAAAAGTTCTGCTGGTAAAGTGTTAATTTTACCAGCAGTCAAGAAGAAGGGGGAGGGAGGCTCTGTTCTGCACCCACTGGCTAGGTGCAGATTGCAGAACTTTTTAGGAGCTGATGCAGCCAGACGTGAGATCAGAGGTTGGTGGAGAGGGGGGATGGGAAGGGGATGGGAATGGGGATGGGAGGGTGGAGTGGCTGGGGGGAGATTTTTAGGAATGACAGGAGAGGGTGGCTGGCAGCAGCAGCGACGGAGCTCTGATCAGATCAAATATGTCACTGAAGACACGCAGCAGCAGCAGTAACGCACAGAAGGCTCACAGGGCAGCACGGAGGTCTACTCTGCTCGCAAGTCCCAGGGGAACTGACATGGGAAGCAAAGTGACCCCCGGTTAACACTGTCCTGCAAGCCTGCAATTGGTTGATCGGCCGTGACACGTGCCAATCAACCAATTGCAACATCTGGAGGGTTGGCGCCACTGTACGCCCCCCAAACACTCGACAGGGATTGGTGGTATGTATACCTCCAATCCCTGTCACTTTTACTGACATCTGCCGGCGCAGATCCAATGATCTGTGCCGGAAAGCTGCCGGAAAGCTGAAATTTACCGATCTGAATAGATCGGTCATTTTCAGCAATCTAAGTGGCAGGGAGGGGGTTAAACCTCCCGATTCACGTGGAGAAGGTTGTCTGCTGTCAAGGACAGCAGCAACCTTCTTACAGTTAGCGTCTCTTGAGACGCGGAGACTATTTATAACCATGACGTACTATTACCTCATGGGTCGCTAAGTACCAAGCTCCCATGAAGTAATAGTACGTCAAAGGTCGCTAAGGGGTTAATAGGATATATATTTAATCTACGTGTCCTACTTCTAATTTATCCCATTTCAGATCAGTATCTTCCAACCTGCAGATCTTAATTGGTTCCAAAATTCAAGCTAAGTAATACATCTCCAAATCCAGAGGTCCTAGTCTTCGGAATTGGTAGATTTAAAGAGGCTAGTTATAATATAAAATTAAGAATCTGATCTTTTTTGTGAGGTTTGTTTTTAAAATGGGATGAGATGGAATTGAAAAAAAAAAATTCACTACTGCCATGTTCTTAACGACTTCCACTGTGCGTTAAACATGCTATGTTAGATTTATTCTTCAAGTCAGTACGATCATGGTAATACCAAATTTATATACCTCTTTTCATGTTTTAAAAACTTTACAAAAATTCAACGTTTTGAAGAAAAAAATAATTTAAATCACCATATTCTGACATCTGTAAATTTTAAACTTTTTGTTTAGTAAGGTAATTCGGCGAATATTCAGACATTTAGATTTTGTTGGCATTTACCATGTGGGACAAATATTTTTATATTTTAATAGTTCACAGGCAGTCTTCAGTGGTTACAGTACTAGGACAGGGCTGGGAGCCTTCAGAAGGCTCCTGGAAGCCATGATAATGCGACGGCTCCCAGTATCACACCGCCCCATTACAGATTCTCATAGGGAACTACTCTACTAAGTAACTACTCAGATACCAGCATTTGAGTGGTTAAATGCCAGTGATCAGAGTCACCTCCGAATTTTGACATAAAAATTTCTCTAAACTCTCTCTTTGCTTTTCAATTTTAGTTCTTGAAAAATAAGTCAATTCCAATTTGAAGTAGTATAATAATCTATAGAACATATGACACGAGGAATGTAAAATATATGTAATGTTTTTCCTCTAGGGTATATGGTTCTCCAACAGCAAGAACGATGGCTCATAAAGTATAGAACTTTTTAAAGAAATTTTGCTGAATTGTCAAAGATCAATTTTCTAGTATTATTATTGAGCGTATCTTCCTCAATCTAGAAAATTTTTGTAATTGTTTATTTTTTATTTGCTATATTGGGGTCCAGATACAACACATATACAATGAATGTAAGCAACTATACCTCAGTGACTGAATTTGTCTTGGCTGGTCTGGGAGTCGAAGACGATTTAAAGGTGATTTTCTTCTTAAGCTTTCTGTTACTATACTTGTTAACCTTGGCCACAAATCTGTCCATAATGATTATCACTATTTCTGATCTCAATCTCCATACTCCCATGTATTTCTTCTTGTGGAACTTGGCTTTCCTTGACATCTGTTACTCATCGGTGGTTGTCCCCAAGATGTTCACAGATCTTATATCTCAGGAGAAGATGATCTCATTCTATGGCTGTATGCTACAAGTACATTGTTTCCATTTCTTCGGTAGCACCGAGGCTGTACTGTTTTCAGTCATGTCCTATGATAGATATGTGGCCATTGCACATCCCTTGAGATACTCAATCATCATAAATTACAATGTCTGTTGTGGACTTACCTTGTGTTCTTGGGTCATCGGATTTTTTCATGCATTATTACACAGTATAATGACTTCAAGGCTTCCATTTTGTGGACCAAATGTAGTGAAACATTTCTTCTGTGATGTTAAACTATTGCTTAGTTTGGCCTGTACAGATGTAACTCTTAACTTCAAGCTGCTTGTTAGAGTCACTGGAACATTAACTGTAGTAACCTTAATGCTGACTGTCCTTTCCTACATTTCTTATAAAAATAAAGACTTCACAAGGACGGAAACGCGCATTGTCTACCTGCAGCGGCCATTTTACTGTAGTTACTCTGCAGTATGGAACGGCTATATTCACCTACATGCGGCCTTCTACAAAATATTCTTTAGATCAAGACAGAGCAGCTGCCATTATGTTCTCTGCTATAACCCCAGCATTAAACCCAATTTTATATATATTAAGAAACAAAGACATAAAGAAAGCTTGCAAGAAGTTTCTGAAAATTTCCCGTTGATTTAATGTATTCAATATTATATACCATAAAGACTAAATATGTTACTGAAGTTAAGATAATAATGTATCAGTTGTATGTAGTGTTATAATATGTAGTGAATGAAATTGTACTGAATTTTATTCAATAAAATCTTTTAGAAGACAAGCGAGTAGGGTTGAGCGATTGGGATGGGAAAAGATCGGATTCCAATCGGCAATCGAGAAAATTTCACGATTGCAATCAGAATTCTGATCCCGATCTTTTCGGGCGGGATCGAGATCGGGGCTTATTTCCCACAATGCTTAGCTACTGGCCAATCATTGTGGGAAAAGCTTAACACCCATAGGAATGAATGGAAGCGGCATCCATTCACTCCTATGGATTTACCACAGCCTGCCACTCTTCTGCTTCGTCCCTGTTTACCGTATACTCAGCTGAATATATAGTAAAACAGGGATGAAGCAGAAGAGGCTGTGGTAAATCACTGCGTGCTGCGCTGCTGTGAGGACGACGAGGAAAGTTCCCGAGTAGATAGATACTACTGTACATTGGCTTGTCTATCTACTAGACAAGTCAAAGTACAGTAATATCTATCTACACGTGAACGTCACTCAACTTACCTGCTCAGAAGTGCTGTGGCTGCTCTCTTCTGGTCCGGTCCTATGTCCTTCATGTGGCTTCAGAGCGCCCTGTGCCCCGCCTCCCTAGACTAGTATTATAGAGAAGGCGGGGCTTAGGAGAGTATGGGCGGGTACTGGGAGGGGAGACCTGAGTGATGCCCACACTCTCCAGCCACACCAAGCCCCGCCTACTCCCTGCATCTCTACAATACTAGTCTAGGGAGGCGGGGGGGCACAGGGCGCTCTGAAGACATGTGAAGAACAGAGGACCGGACGAAGAAGAACTGGGAGCTGCAGCTGTGCAGGTAAGTGGACACTGGAAAGGGGGGGAATTAATCACAACACAACGTGGGGTCCTAAAATTGAATCAATTTTTGGACTACATGCTTTGTAGTGAATAGGATCGTTTTTAAAATTCGATCTCCGATTATTTAAAAAATCCCATTGATTTGCATTGGGATCGGAATTGGGATCGGGATCGGGTTTGAATGGAAAATGATCAGAAATCAGATTTTAAAAACGATCCTGAAATTTCAAGATTGGCTCAACCCCTACAAGTGAGATGTCCACCTCAGTTATTGACAACCTTACTGTATTATTAATATTGTTATTAATTTTAGTTATACATGGTATGTATGTAAAGGGTTTACATAAATAGCTCAAAGAACAAGTGCAATAAACAACTACTAAGTGATTGAACTGGTAAAGTGGGAGGGAAAACCTTGTCCGTAAAGGTCTTATTAAATACAAGAAAAATAGAAGATGAATGTACAGTATGGATGGATGAATTGATTCATAACAACCTGGATTTGAACCAAAAATTCCAAAAATTAAATTTTAAATGAAACTAAACAATTAGCAATTTGTCACAGATCAACTAAAGTGGCCTGTACAACATGCACTGCATTATACTCTTGGGTCTCTTCAGAATATCCTATAATGGGTGGAGGCCCAGGGGAGGTGACTAAATAAAAAAAACATTTATATTCACCTTCCATTAACTCTTTCAGGCTTCTTCACTGTCTGGTACTATGTCTCTGCCTCCTCAGTGACGTCTGATGCTTTCCTGTGACATCATGGACCTGAGGTCACCACTGAGGCCAATGGTTGGGCATCATGATGCTGGTGTACCCATGAGAACATTGAAGCCCAATCAAAGACCTCAGTGGTTTACCTGAGTGCATGACATCACGAGAGAGCGCCAGTTTCCAAGAAGGCAGAGCTGGACACTGCAAGGAGGCCCAAAAGAGGCAAAAGAAGGTGAGTATAAATGTCTACTTATTCATTTTAAATATAATTTTTATTATATTTTACAAGATACAGAAATGAATAAACATCAGGATATAGATAAAAATATCACAGTTACTGAATATGTATAACTAGCAATCAGACAAGTAACAGGGGAAGAATTAGGGGAGGGAAGGAGAAGGGGGAACACTAAAGGGGAAAACAGGGTAAGGAAGTAGGGATACACTGATAGATTTTATAAGGAGAGGGGTAGGTGTCGAAAAGGGAAGAGGTGATAACAGTTGTAGATGAGACACCAGGAATGTACAAGGTAGTTGTCCAGCCAGTGGTTCCAAGAAGAGTAGAAGAATTTGTCACATCCACGATGGAGGCCTCGGAACAATTGAGAGACACTTGTATAGAGATTTCTTAATAGGATTGAAACTTGGTGCTACAAGGGTTTAATTAATGGACATCTCTAAAAAAGATGTAAGAGTGATCCAAAGCCTGTACAGATTCTCCAGCACATAGGGCAGACTGTGGGTTGTATAAGGTAAAGTCTAGTAGGGTTAAAAAACTATTGTAAAAAAAAGTTTTTGGCTTTGTTCCCAGCGAGATACACAGGATGCAAATTTCTTTGTCCACTGAAGGGCAATACCCCATTCTTCAACCCCTTCTCAACATCCGTCATACTAGTACTGCATATGCTGGGTGTTTAACTATGGCAGCCGCCATAGCACCTCATAGTCACATCAATTAGGGGCATTAACCCGTCCAGCAGCTCGGTCAAAGCTGACTGAGGCGCCACTTACCTGGCGGTGCTTGGGTGCCGCCATTTTTGCTGTGATCACTGGCACCTGGAGTAATCTCTGGGGGCGGTGTCACATTGCCATGATGGCCAGGAGCCTTGTAAAGTAAAGGAGCCCTGTATCCGAAATCGCCCACTCTACAAATCTATAAAAATATTTCCTGTACAGTAAACACAGTAGCAGGAAAGAGTCAAAAGTGTCAAACCACCGTTTTTTCACTGTTTTGCTTCTGATAAAAATTTGAACAAAAAGTGATCAAAGCAATAGAATTTCCCCAAAATGGTATATCTAAAAAGTACTCTTGGCCTCGCAAAAAAGACACCCTAGACATCCCCGTACACGGAAATATAAAAAAGTTATGGGTGTCAGAATATGGCAACTTTTAGAAAAAGAAATTTTTAACAAAGTTTAGAATTTTAGTGAAGGGGTTAAAATATAAATAAAACCATGTAAATTTGGTATCCCCAGAATCGTACCAAAACACAGAATACAGGTGACATGTCATTTTGGCTGCACAGTGAACGCCGTAAAACTGAAGCCCATAAGAAAGTTGCACAAATGCATTTTTCTTCAAATCCACCCCATTCTGATTTTTTTCCCAGCTTCCCAGTACATTATACAGAATAATTGATGGTGGCATCATGAAGAACCATTTGTTCCACAAAGACTAAGACCTCATATGGCTCTGGGAGCGGAGAATTAAAAAAGTTATGGGGTTTAGAAGGAGGGGAGTCAAAAACGAAAATCGACATATGCCTTCGGCAGGAAGCGGGTTAAGAGTAGTGGAAAAATAATTCTCCCATTTTCAAAATTGAGGACATTTTTTGAGAGACATGTCGTCCTGAATACAGTCATATAGTAGAGGAATACCTTGTCTTTAAATATGAAAAAGGATATTGTAACAGGTTGGTCATCTAAAAGGGAGAAAGCATTCAGTTGAGGAAAAAGTTTTCAGTAGTGCCCTTATTTGTTTGTATTAGAACATTTCAGATTGTCGGAGGGAGAACTTGTTTGCTCGTTCCTGAAAAGATAGAGGTGCAGTTGACCAATATAAGTCGGAGAAGGAACATATCCAAGAATCATTCCGGCGTATAGGAGATAAGTCAGCAATATGATATTTGAGAGTTTGGAGAGGTATGGCCAATTTAACCATTAAAGCGTGATCATGTGCAGTATACATAGTTACAGTACATAGTATATGAGGTTGGATGAAGACATCAGTCCATCAAGTCCAACCTATAACCTTACAATCCCCTACAGTGTTGATCCAGGGGAAGGCAAAAAATCCCATGAGGCTCATGCCAATTGCCCTATTTCAGGGGAAAAAAAATTATTCCTGACTCCAGTAGATCTACCTCTATGCCAGGCACGTAGAAAGGTTATGACTGAAGGGGAGGTTTCTAGAAGTGGGAGCAAGAAATAAGATTTTTAGTCTTTAACTTTGGACATGATAGCTTCTTGTAGAGCTCATGGTTTTATTAACACCGGTAAGATAGTTGGTTTAGAGCAAAGGCTAGATAGTAATGACATAGATTGGTGGCACCCATACCAGTATGGACCATGCATTTAAACATCAAAGAGGATAGTCATGGTTTGGTGTTTGTCCAAATTAAATTATTCCTTTGTTTATGAAGAGATTTAAAGATTGAAGTCGAAATCCGTAATATTTAAGTCCTAAAATAGTATAATATTCGGGGAAGCTTTAGCATTTTGTATAATACTATTCTACCTTTCCAACCCAATTCAAATATGGAAAATCTAATCAATTTTAATTTGTATACCTCCCCTGGGCCGACGCCTATTATATACAGGGGTCTGAAGAGACCCAAGTGTGTAATACTATCACTTCCTCTTTAATCCAAAGACGTTTGGACCGAAGAGAACCAGAGGATTGCTTCGTCCGAACACGGGAAAAAACAAACCTTCATGGGTTTGCCAATCTCTACAGTACAGTATGCGAAGACAGAAGTTGTTCAGATGGTATTGTAATAACAGCAGGATCATTTTCGCTTTAGGCTTTCCTTATGAGTTGTTTTTCCATTTTGGTTTAGTGAAGTATGAAGAGATCAAGGAGAGGGATCCGTATCCATATCCGTGATGCCAAAAGTTTATTATATTATATTCTACAACATACAGTATATTATATTAATAGAAGGTAGTGGTCAACAGTTTCACAAGCAAGGAGCAGATCTAGGTGGGAGTACATTTTTTGAGATTTGGCAGTTAGTAGGTCATTCACTGAGTAAGACAATGATTCAGTAGTGTAAGAACTGAGGTAGCAGCCATAGAGGCTGTCACAGGGCCTATGGCTTTTTTTTTTTTTTTTTTTTAATAAGCCATTACCTCCTGGAATAACCCCAACAGGTAACAAGCCCTATTTACTTAACAATCTCTTCTCCTGTTCATGGCCATTTCCACTTCCTGTTCTGCATCCCATATCATGTCGCTGGGGCCCTCTGGGGGGCGGAAGGGGAAGCAGATGTAGCTATGAGCAGGAATTGGGATGAGTAAGTAAGGTCACAGGCCCACAGCAAGAGTATTTATTGGATGTACCCAAAAAATACTAATATTATAATACTCTGAGGACTCTTCAGATCTTCAAGTGTAATGAAGGCCAAGGGGAAGTGAGCGAACATAAAAACCAGTGTTACTCACCTCTCATGTGCTCTAGTGTGACTAGCTGCCATCTTTGGAGCTCATTCGTGATGTCCCAGATGTCACATGGGCTGGGCTGGCATCATTATGTGTTGAGGAACTTGGCTGGCTCACATGACGTCTGTGCTGGAGATCAGGAGAGGTGAATACCACTGTTTTTTTATGTTTAGGACCTCCCCTAAGCCTCCGATCAGAATACTCTGTGGTGGGAATAGACTCCAGAGTATAATAATATTTTATGGTTGGTCCAATATGACACATTATACTGTGTAGAGGGGCTACTATGGGGCATAATACTGTATGGAGGGGTCACTATAGGGCAGAATAGTGTGTGGAAGGGTCTCAATGGACATTATACTGTGTGCAGAGGCCACTCTGGGACTTAATACATTGTGGAGGGGCCACTGTGGGGCTTAATTGTTAGGACTGTGCGGCAGGTACGGCCAAAGTATCAGTGTTACAGCCTGTTCCACTGTAACTTCTCAGTCTAGCATGCATGGGGTTAATTCCCTTGCAGCCGATTGGTGTGGTCGGTCTGCTGACTGACAGTAGTATCAGCCTATGGACACCTAGCTTGGGCACCTGGGCTGGCTGAAAAGAAAACTGGAATTTATTGAAAATAAATACAGGTGTGATCTTCAATATCTCCTATGAATGGTTAAACAGTAAGTAATGCTGGGTGAATTGGAGAAATCTCTTGTAGACTATGTCCTCTGGGGCACTTAACGTTAATTTCTACATTAGGGATCATCCACTCAGCCCCATATATATAACAGACAATAAGACTTACTATCCTTCGCCATTCTGATTTCTTGTGGGCTGTGAGGAAGAAGCAAATCCCAAGACTAAGAATTATAAAGAAAATGTAAGAATACAATTAAGGTATGGAAACATCTTTTTTTTCACTGTTTACTATTCATATGGTTATGTACTGTCACAGATAACAGATGGATAGATAGATAGATAGATAGATAGATAGATAGATAGATAGATAGATAGATAGATAGATAGGAGACAGATAGATAGGAGATAGATAGATAGATAGATAGATAGATAGATAGATAAGAGACAGATAGATAGATAGATAGATAGATAGATAGATAGATAGATAGATAGATAGATAGATAGGAGATAGATAGATAGGAGATAGATAGATAGGAGACAGATAGATAGGAGATAGATAGATAGATAGATAGATAGATAGATAGATAGATAGATAGATAGATAGATAGACACAAAGATGTAGAATTATATTACGGTTTGCTTGACTGATTTTGTTAATTTCAGTTAGTAAAGCACAATGAAAAAGAATATCAAAGCTGGTTATTTAAAAAAAAATGTTTTGCCTGGAATTATATAAAAAATCTCCTTGTATATCGATTTTGCTGTTAAAAATTAAATTAAACTAAATTAATATTCATCAACCCCTTTTAGCTCGTCTAGGACTTGGCCTATTATGTTCTTAAAGACTGTAAGATTTTTTTTTTGTATTGTTTTTACATGACTACTTTTTGCAATAAATTAATTTAAAATTTTTATGTTAGCATAAACTTGAGGGCTTGTTTTTTGTGTGATAAGCTGTTTCTTTATACCATCATTTCCCCATTTTTTATTCTAAGGGTTAATTCAATATTGAGATACGCATAGTTATAGTCTATTTATGTTTAATAGAGATGAGCGAACACTGTTTGGATTAGCCGATCCGAACAGCACGCACCCATAGAAATGAATGGAAGCACCTGTGACGCTGACTTTGCCGGTGGCCAGCCGGCGTCACAGGTGCTTCCATTCATTTCTATGGGTGCGTGCTGTTTGGATCGGCTGATCCAAACAGTGTTCTCTCATCTCTAATGTTTAACTATTCTTCCTGAATTAAAAAAAAGTGTTTTTGTGTCAGCGCATCTATCCAATTTGCCTGTCTGAGTTCCATTGTGACTGCTTTTTTTCCTGCAGGATGAGTTGTATTTTTCAATGCCACCATGTTAATGTGCTGATAATATACAGATTAAGTTCTATCAACTCTTTCTTGGGGGAATAGAGAACAAAAAATACTGAGATTGTTTCTTTGTGTTATAAATTGTGCACCATTCACCCTGCGGAATAACATTTTTCCTTTATGATATGGGTCAGTATGATTAAAGCAATACAAGATATGAATATAAGATAAGATGAATATATTAAGTGATTTGATATGTTTGAGCAATTAATGTAATTTATGAAAAAATAAATGTTGCCCTGTCACTATATTCTAACACCTATAACTTTAACAATTTTCCATCAATGTACCAGTAAGTAAGCAGGTTATTTTGTTGTAAGTTCTGTTATTTATGAGAATAATTTTGGGTGACATACTAATATGATTTATTCATGAATGTTTATCATATTTTCAGGAAGACTGGAACAAAATAAAAAGTAATTTTGCCAGGGCAGATCCTGGGACCAAAAGGAGGTCCCTGGGTCTGTCCTGACACTGTGAGTCTGGTGAGGTCGTATTGTGCTCTTTTTGTTGATTTGTGTGGCTGGTAGTAAGCCACCCGTATAGTTAGTACTTATTGTATAGTTAGAGCTCGGACGAGCAGGGTTTTGTTTTACTTTCTTTTGCCTGACGTTAAGGCTGTATTTTAATCATTTTATGCCTAATGTGAAGATTTATTTGTTTTGCTGTTTTCTCTTAAAAACCTGTTGGCTACAAATTTTGTGTCCCTGTTTCTGACTAGTTAGGTTTCTGACTAGTTAGGTCCGCACCATTGCTACTACCGAGCTGCTTTTCCCCACTACATATATATATATATATATATATATATATATATATATATATATATATATATATATCTGACAAAAGTAATAATAAATAAAAATTGTATGAAAATGAACAAATGAGAGTCAGACATTGCTTTTCGCTTCAACAGAATTTTTTTTTTTTTTTTTTAATAAACCTCATGACACAGGCCTGGGCAGAAATGATGGTTCGGTAACTTAATATTTTGTTGCACAACCTTTTGAAGCAATCGCTACAATCAGATGATTCCTGTAACTGTCAATGAGACTTCTGCACCTCTCAGCAGGGATTTTGGCCCCTCCTCATGAGCAAACTGCTCCATTGTCTCGGGTGTGAAGGGGGCCTTTTCCAGACGCCATGTTTCAGCTCCTTCCAAACATGCTCAATAGGATTTAGGTCAGGGCTCATAGAAGGCCATTTCAGAATAGTCCAATGGTTTCCTCTTAGCCATTCTTGGGTGTTTTTAGCTGTGTGTTTTTTGTCATTATCCCATGACCTGCGACTTAGACCAAGCTTTTTGACACTGGGCAGCACATTTCTCTCTAGAATCCCTTGATAGTCTGGAGATTTCATTGTACCCTGCACAGATTCAAGACACCCTGTGCCAGATGCAGCAAAGCTGCCCCAGAACATAACAGCGCCTCCTCCATGTTTAGGGACAGTGTTCTTTTCAAGATATTCTTCATTTTTCTGTCTGTGAACATAGAGCTGATGTGCCTTGCAAAACAGTTTGATTTTTGTTTCATCTGTCCATAGGACATTCTCCCAGAAGTTTTATGGCTTGTCAGCATGTGACCATTGTGGGTTTTTCTTTAATTAAACGAGGGGTACCAACAATTTTGTCCACGTGTGTGTGTATATATACATATATATATATATATATATATATATATATATATATATATGTATTATAAAATCAGAAATTTGTGTTTAAGGGAAGTTATGATAAACCTGTGACAATATATATAAATGGCCCATACAAAAAAAAAACTGAGAAAAAGTTGTTTCATGTAAAATTCCCTCAAAAGACAAGAAAGCATTACCTCCATCTAGAGAAAAAAAAGGTTTAATGTGCAGAGATGACAAGAGTGCTTCACTGTAAAGATTGTATGATAATGATTGAACTTGGTTGAACTTGATGGACATATGTATTTTTGAAAAAGGTGAAAAATGTCTAAGTTCACACAGGGTATTTTGGTCAGGATTTTGATGCCGAATCCGACTCAATGGGAGCCAGTCACAGCTACCCGTTTTTAGGTCCGGAAACTGAGGCGGACCAAAAACCCTGTGTGAACCCGGCTTAATGCTACATCAAATGGACTATGACACAATTTTGTATTATTTCAGAGAGCAATACACATGCCTCATTCCACCGTAACACGTTAGGATAGCAGTATGGCCAACAGTCATCTATACTCTTGGTTAATAATGCGTGTTATTACTTGAGATGAGCGAGTAGTACTCGATCGAGTAGGTATTCGATCGAATACTACAGTATTCAAAATACTCGTACTCAATCAAGTACCACTCGCTGTTTGAATGTAAAAGTTCGATGCAGAACCAGCATTGATTGGCCGAATTCTATACAGTCTGCTAATCAATGCTGGTTCTTCTCCTACCTTTAGAAGTCTTCTCCGTACAGCTTCCCCGCTGCGTTTTCCGGCTCTGAATTCACTCTGCCAGGCATCGGGTCTGGGCAGAGCCGACTGTGCATGTCCGCTTGTAGTGCGGGCATGCGCTGCACGGAGAAGACTTCTCAGAGGATCCAGCCTGACCCTCACTCGTGGACTTGGTAAGTGTAATTTGATCGAACGTTTCCTACCCCTGAAACGAGCATTTTCCCCCCATAGACTATAATAGGATTCAATATTCGATACGAGTAGTCGAATATTGAGGGGCTACTCGAATCGAATATCGAACCTCGAACATTTTACTGTTCGCTCATCTCTAATTACTATACATAATTTAATCAAGCATTTGTGAAAATTCTTAAATACATGTCTCGTGTATCAATACACAGAATTTTCTATAAAACATATCTCAAAACTCTGAATAAATTTTTACAGTTTTTACATTTTTTTGTGAAATTTTTTGAGAAATCAATTGTAATTTGAAGAAATTTAATTATTTATATAAAAGAAAATGTTACATGAGGAACGTAAAATCAATGTCATTTTTTTTTTTTTCATTTAGGGTAAATGGTCTTCCAACATCAAGAAAAATGGATCACTAAATAAAATTACTAAATTTTATTATTAAACTTTTCCAAGAAATTTTGCTCAATTGTAAAACATACATTTTCCAGTGCTCTTATTAAATGCATCTTTCTGAGCCTAAAAACTGAATTGATTGTTTTTATTTCATTATGTTGGGTTTCAGATACAATAAAATGAATATAAGAAATTCCACCTCAGTAAATGAATTTTTCTTGGCTGGTCTGGGAGTGGATGATGATTTAAAGGTGATTTTCTTCTTAACCTTTCTATTACTGTACCTGCTAACTTTGGTATCAAATCTGTCCATAATGATTATCACTATATCTGATCTCATTCTTCACACACCCATGTATTTCTTCTTGAGGAACTTGGCCTTCCAGGATATATGTGTCGCAACGGTGGTTGTCCCCAAGATGCTCATAGATTTTTTATCTCAGGAGAGGATGATCTCATTTTATGGTTGCATGTTACAAATACATTTCTTCCATTTCATGGGTGGTACAGAAGTTGTACTTTTTACAGTCATGTCCTACGACAGATATGTGGCCATTGCAAATCCTCTAAGATACTCAACCATCATGAGTTACCAAGTCTGTTTAGGTTTAACTTTGTTTTCTTGGGTCATTGGATTTTGTCATGGATTAGTACACAGTATAATGACTGCAAGGCTTCCATTCTGTGGACCAAATGTGGTCAAACATTTCTTCTGTGACGTTAAGCCATTGCTTAGTTTGGCCTGTACGGATGTATCTCTGAACTTAAAGCTGCTTCTTACAGTCACTGGGACATTAGCTATCTCAACCTTAATATTAATTATATTTTCTTATGTCTTCATTGGCAAATTTCTTTTAAAAATTAAGACTTCACAAGGACGGAAACGCGCATTGTCTACCTGTAGTGGACATTTTACTGTAGTAACTCTTCAATACGGAACGGCTATATTCACCTATATGCGTCCGTCTACAGAAAATTCTTTAGCTCAAGACAGAGCAGCCACCATTATGCTCTTTGCTATAACCCCAGCATTAAACCCAATTTTATATACGTTAAGAAACAAAGACATAAAGAAAGCTTGCAAGAAGTTTCTAAAAATTTCTCATTGATAAATGTATTCAATATTATATACCATAAATACTAAATACACTCTGTGGCCAAAAGTCACGGTAAGGTGTGCCCCAGTGCCGATCTGGCCTATGGCGCTAATGTCGCTAGGATATCTTAGCAGTCTGATGCAGGCAGGTGTCTCGTGAACATGGCAGCACGTCGCGAGTTAAGTGACTTTGAACGTGGGATGATAATCGGTGCAAGATGCATGGGGCATAGCATTTTGGAGTTTACCCAGGAATTTGGGTTTCCAAGGTCAACAGTGTCTCGGGTGGACCTGCAATATTGCAGAGACAACATTGGCAGCCGTGTAAACCGGCGCATCGGTCGACCACGAGTGTTTAATGAACAGACGTAACTTCACCTTTGTGTGAGTCGTACGGGGATCTCGATGGTCTACTGTGGGTCAAATCACCACTGATTTGACTGTGGGGCACCAGGACACCATTTCCACCAGGACTGTAAACCAAGAACTGCACCACATAGGCTTCAACAGTGGACCCGTGTCCCTTTGCTGATGCCGCAGCACAGAGCTCAAAGACAGGACAATGCAACATGTCATTGCTGGCACGGGTCTGGCTTAATGAACATACCAGTAACCTCAGGACCCTCGATTGGCCTGCCTGCTCGCCCGACCTCATCCCCATAGAGCATTTATGGGATGCTGTGGTTACCAATGTCCGTTCCATGGACCCAGCGCCAACTACACCAATTGTGGGCTGCAGTGCAGACTGCATGGATCAATACCCCTCCAGAACTCTTCCAACACCTCGTGGAGTCCATGCCTCATCATCTTACTGCAGTTATCAGGGCGATCCGCGGTACCTTCCCATGACTTTTGGCCACTCGGTGTATATTAACCTGCAATCACAGCAAGTAATGGCTACAGATCTGATGAAGGGGTATGCTGTCAATAGCGTTGCAAACCTTGAAATGTGTTATCTTTTATCCGCATATTAAAGTTGTGTTATATCTATGGTCTGGCCTGAGGGTCTGATTATTGAGGAGCGCGATTCCTGATATTTGTGGAACTCTTGGTTGTTCCATTTCTATTTATTACTGAATTACAACATGGGTATATATGCATTGTCGTCTGGCAGTAGAACACGACCCACTGGGTTCTTCTTAGCATTGAAGACATCCATCAGGTGAACCCAGTCAACTACAGAGGAAGTTAAAGGTTCCTTGAACATTTCTCCGATTGAATAAGGTTCCACAAGAGGCATATTCTTTCTGCCCTTTATCTCACTATATCCATGTCATAAGTAAGCAGTTATAGAACAATCCGGCTTCCCTTACTCGGTGCAACCTGCCCACATTCAGCTCGCACTTATTGTCTAGTTGCACTTGTCGCACTTATTGTCTAGTTGCAATTGTACTTTTTTAACACAAGCAATAGCAACTGTACGGGTGCAGCCTGGAGTTTAGCGCCCACTTGTGATTACTAGTAAGGGCAGCACCCCCACCTTGCTATTTCTCCAAATGGAAAGTACAGACCAGCCTTATAATTAGGACATATCACATGCGGCTGAGCCACGCTATGTAAGGGTATCCTAAGGACAAACTAGACTTATGTGCGTCAGCTCATTTCCCCTGCTCATAATTCTACCACTGGTTATTGTGCTTGGTATGGACGGTTGTACAAACATAAGTTAGTTCCATTTATTGAGATAATTTACTTTATTATTTAATTGTTTTATTGTGGTTCTCCCTTTAGGGTTTGTGTCAAGGGGTAACGCTAGATAAATTGCAGCGCTCCCTTCTAGACCAGATCCATAGGGATACTTAATGTTAATCAACACGAACAAAAAAATTACCCTCGTTACATGTTACAGACTAAAAATCCTTAAAAGCCATCTCCTGCAAGAATACTCCAAGGAAGATGTCAGGCTTCAAGACTGAGAATACAAAAAGAAGATTCATTTGAAATGTTTCCTGTGGTCAATATCTAAAAATATAAGGATAATTTCAAGGTATGTGACTATAAATAAAGTTGGGCAGGTATTAAAAAATTATTATTCTATTTAGTATATATTCCATATTTAATATCACAAATAGATACATGAGAGCTAGAAAGACAGACAGATAGATAGATAGATAGATAGATAGATAGATAGATAGATATGTGATAGATAGATAGATAGATAGATAGATAGATAGATAGATAGATAGATAGATAGATAGTTGATAGACAGATTCCAGTGATAGATTAAAAAAAAAAGAACCCCCCCCCTTCCCCCCACAACACAACACAACACAGCCATTTCTCATCTTTCCATTTCAATTTCTTACTCCTCACCTTCCACAATCCACAGCTTTTTAATTTTTCTCTTTCCAGTGTATGAGAGTTTATTTTTTTGCAGGACAATTTGTACTTCATGATGGTACCATTTAATATTCTGTATAATGTACTGGTGGGGGGTGGATACATTTATGTTTTTTTATTTGTTTCTTTGTAGATTGTGAACCCCATATAGGGATCACAACGCACATTTTTCCTACTATCCATATGTCTTTGGAGTATGGGAGGAAATCCACGCAAGCACAGGGAGAACAGACAAACTCCTTGCAGATGTTGTTCCTGGCAGGATTTGAACCCAGGACTCCAGCGCTGCAATGCTGTAGAGCTAACCACTGAGCCACCGTGAAGCCCCTGGGTAGAATACATTTGTGTCATTTTCTCATGGGTTTTGTTTTTGTGGAACTTACTGTATATCGAAAATAACACATTACCTATATTGCAATTATTCAGACCAGTGGACGAAGGACTGAGCAAATCCAGAAGATGTTTGTAGCAAAATTTCTTTAGTCCAGCCAAATGCCAATGTAATACACAACGCGTTTTGGGGTCTTGAACTTCTCCTTTATAAAATGTGCATTACACTAAAATAAGACAATATCCCAAACACTCTCAAAAAGTGAATGAGGTGATAAGTAAATAAAATATGGCTCCAAAATACTATTAAAGAAATCGAACCCATAAAAAATCAGTTAAAACATAGATCAGGTTAATGAACTATCAAAACAGAAATACAAATAGTGTTAACTCTTAATAGATTTATTGAAAACCAGACAAAATTATTATTATTATTATTAGAGATGAGCGAACAGTGTTCTATCGAACACATGTTCGATCGGATATCAGGGTGTTCGCCATGTTCGAATCGAATCGAACACCACGTGGTAAAGTGCGCCAAAATTCGATTCCCCTCCCACCTTCCCTGGCGCCTTTTTTGCACCAATAACAGCGCAGGGGAGGTGGGACAGGAACTACGACACTGGGGGCATTGAAAAAAATTGGAAAAAGTCATTGGCTGCCGAAATCAGGTGACCTCCATTTTAGACGAATAGTGGATTTCAAATCCGGGTCATATGAGAATGTGAACTTTGTGACTATGAGACAGGGATAGCTGTACAGGCAGGGATAGCTAGGGATAACCTTTATTTAGGGGGGAATGTTATTAAAAATAACTTTTTGGGGCTCTATCGGGTGTGTAATTGTGATTTTTGTGAGATAAACTTTTTCCCATAGGGATGCATTGGCCAGCGCTGATTGGCCGAATTCCGTACTCTGGCCAATCAGTGCTGGCCAATGCATTCTATTAGCTTGATGAAGCAGAGTGTGCACAAGGGTTCAAGCGCACCCTCGGCTCTGATGTAGCAGAGCCGAGGCTGCACAAGGGTTCAAGCGCACCCTCGGCTCTGATGTAGGAGAGCCGAGGGTGCACTTGAACCCTTGTGCACCCTCAGCTCTGCTACATCAGAGCCGAGGGTGCGCTTGAACCCTTGTGCACACTCTGCTTCATCAAGCTAATAGAATGCATTGGCCAGCGCTGATTGGCCAATGTATTCTATTAGCCTGATGAAGTAGAGCTGAATGTGTGTGCTAAGCACACACATTCAGCTCTACTTCATCGGGCTAATAGAATGCATTGGCCAGCGCTGATTGGCCAGAGTACGGAACTCGACCAATCAGCGCTGGCTCTGCTGGAGGAGGCGGAGTCTAAGATCGCTCCACACCAGTCTCCATTCAGGTCCGACCTTAGACTCCGCCTCCTCCGGCAGAGCCAGCGCTGATTGGCCGAAGGCTGGCCAATGCATTCCTATGCGAATGCAGAGACTTAGCAGTGCTGAGTCAGTTTTGCTCAACTACACATCTGATGCACACTCGGCACTGCTACATCAGATGTAGCAATCTGATGTAGCAGAGCCGAGGGTGCACTAGAACCCCTGTGCAAACTCAGTTCACGCTAATAGAATGCATTGGCCAGCGCTGATTGGCCAATGCATTCTATTAGCCCGATGAAGTAGAGCTGAATGTGTGTGCTAAGCACACACATTCAGCACTGCTTCATCACGCCAATACAATGCATTAGCCAGTGCTGATTGGCCAGAGTACGGAATTCGGCCAATCAGCGCTGGCTCTGCTGGAGGAGGCGGAGTCTAAGGTCGGACCTGAATGGAGACTGGTGTGGAGCGATCTTAGACTCCGCCTCCTCCAGCAGAGCCAGCGCTGATTGGTCGAGTTCCGTACTCTGGCCAATCAGCGCTGGCCAATGCATTCTATTAGCCCGATGAAGTAGAGCTGAATGTGTGTGCTTAGCACACACATTCAGCTCTACTTCATCAGGCTAATAGAATACATTGGCCAATCAGCGCTGGCCAATGCATTCTATTAGCTTGATGAAGCAGAGTGTGCACAAGGGTTCAAGCGCACCCTCGGCTCTGATGTAGCAGAGCCGAGGCTGCACAAGGGTTCAAGTGCACCCTCGGCTCTCCTACATCAGAGCCGAGGGTGCGCTTGAACCCTTGTGCAGCCTCGGCTCTGCTACATCAGAGCCGAGGGTGCGCTTGAACCCTTGTGCACACTCTGCTTCATCAAGCTAATAGAATGCATTGGCCAGCACTGATTGGCCAGAGTACGGAATTCGGCCAATCAGCGCTGGCCAATGCATTCTATTAGCCCGATGAAGTAGAGCTGAATGTGTGTGCTAAGCACACACATTCAGCACTGCTTCATCACGCCAATACAATGCATTAGCCAGTGCTGATTGGCCAGAGTACGGAATTCGGCCAATCAGCGCTGGCTCTGCTGGAGGAGGCGGAGTCTAAGATCGCTCCACACCAGTCTCCATTCAGGTCCGACCTTAGACTCCGCCTCCTCCAGCAGAGCCAGCGCTGATTGGCCGAATTCCGTACTCTGGCCAATCAGCACTGGCTAATGCATTGTATTGGCTTGATGAAGCAGTGCTGAATGTGTGTGCTTAGCACACACATTCAGCTCTACTTCATCGGGCTAATAGAATGCATTGGCCAATCAGCGCTGGCCAATGCATTCTATTAGCGTGAACTGAGTTTGCACAGGGGTTCTAGTGCACCCTCGGCTCTGCTACATCAGATTGCTACATCTGATGTAGCAGTGCCGAGTGTGCATCAGATGTGTAGTTGAGCAAAACTGACTCAGCACTGCTAAGTCTGCATTCGCATAGGAATGCATTGGCCAGCCTTCGGCCAATCAGCGCTGGCTCTGCCGGAGGAGGCGGAGTCTAAGGTCGGACCTGAATGGAGACTGGTGTGGAGCTATCTTAGACTCCGCCTCCTCCAGCAGAGCCAGCGCTGATTGGTCGAGTTCCGTACTCTGGCCAATCAGCACTGGCCAATGCATTTCTATGGGGAAAAGTTAGCTTGCGAAAATCGCAAACTGACAGGGATTTCCATGAAATAAAGTGACTTTTATGCCCCCAGACATGCTTCCCCTGCTGTCCCAGTGTCATTCCAGGGTGTTGGTATCATTTCCTGGGGTGTCATAGTGGACTTGGTGACCCTCCAGACACGAATTTGGGTTTCCCCCTTAACGAGTTTATGTTCCCCATAGACTATAATGGGGTTCGAAACCCATTCGAACACTCGAACAGTGAGCGGCTGTTCGAATCGAATTTCGAACCTCGAACATTTTAGTGTTCGCTCATCTCTAATTATTATTATTTATTTATTTTTATTTATTTATTTTTTTTGGGGGGGATATGCTCTTGAGTAAAAAAAATAAATAGAATGTCTTTAGAACTAATATTCTAGAGACATACAAAGTCAAAAAATCAATACAGGACCCATCCTCTAAAGTCTCATTGAGAACATCAGGAACCAGAGAATTTAATTTAAATATCTAGAACATTTCATTTTGTTTGAGGGCATCACTGTACATCTCTTTGGTTTACATGTACAAGATCAGACTGAACTACTGAGAAGCCCACAAAACTCTTGTTATGTTTATAGGAAGCGAGGCGAGAACCCCTATGTTTTTGAAACCCATGTAGGAGCCATCTTGTTATATCTGTCACATTCCCATTTATAAATGATAATGCACTACGCACTGCTCGACCCTGTTCTACTGTTTTTTACATTGTCTCTATTTTGTGGGTAGATATGACTCCGGGGACACTGGATTAATATATAGTATTTGGTATGCTTTAGCTTGTTATCATTTTTTTCACCTAATGGAATAAATATTATTTAATAAATATTAGTAAATATTAATTATTATTATTATATTGATAAAATATTTTCAGAATTATTGATATTAAAAGGTAAATAGATTACAAAAGCTGTTTCTTGAATATTTGTAAAAATAATTAGAAAGAGGTCAACGCCTTTAAGCTGTCCAAAGCAGTACAAGCACTGCAATAATGGCTATTAGTGTTGAGCAAGTAGTATTCGATCAAATACCTCGCCAGCATAGGTATGTGTGTAATCGGCGGAGCTCCAAGGGGTTAAATGCATCGAATATTCAAAGCGTTTAACCCCTTGGTGTTCGGCCGATTACACGCATTCCTATGTCGGCGAGGTATTCGATTGAATACTACTCGCTCATCTCTAATGGCTATTAGTGGTTGTCAATGCTAAGATTAAAATTCAGCAAATCTGAATAGAATATGAAAGTGCAGTCTACAAAATTACATAAAAAGAACTGAAAAAAAAATTACATTTTTATCACTTAGGTGGAAATGGTCTACCAGTAATGATAGTGATGGATCATAAAGATACACCAAGGAATTTCTCGCACTTATGGCACATAGTATTGATCCTCCATTGATAATTTGCTAATAGCAATAACATCATGTAACATAACAATATGGAATTATTTGTATTATTACTTATTTTCTTAAAATCCCTTTGGGCCATAAAATGCTTTGACTACTTCCAGACACAACACATTACAATGAATTTGAACAATTCCACCTCAGTTACAGAATTTTTTTTAGCTGGTCTGGAAATTGAAGATTTTCTTCAGGTGACTCTCGTCTTAAGCTTTCTATTACTATACCTACTAACCTTAGCCGCAAATCTCTCCATAATGATTATCACTATTTCTGATCTCACTCTTCATACACCCATGTATTTCTTCTTGTGGAACTTGGCTTTCCTTGACATCTGTTGCTCATCGGTGGTTGTCCCCAAGATGCTGACAAATCTTATGTCTCAGAAGAAGATGATCTCATTCTATGGCTGTATGCTACAAGTCCATTTCTTCCATTTCTTGGGTAGTACAGAAGGCATACTATTTTCAGTTATGGCCTATGATAGATTTGTAGCCATTGCACATCCTTTGAGATACTCAACCATCATGAATAAGAGCGTCTGTTATGGCCTAGCCTCATCGTCTTGGGTTATTGGATTTTGCCATGCCTCGGTCCACAGTATAATGACTTCAAGGCTTCCATTTTGTGGATCAAATGTGGTGAACAAAGGATTATGTAGATAATCTTGTTTCCCTTAGTCCTAACAGCGGCACAATGTGGGGTATTTCGTGCCCCTGTGTGCTGGTAGGACAGGCGGAATTTTAATTAGCCATGTATTAATTTCACATGGCTTGTTCCCTTTAAGAGGGCACAGATACCTCCCCCCTGTGCGTAAATAACAAGTAATAATACATACATTCCAAAATAAACAACAATAGGGGGGGAATCCTTGTGCCGCTGTTAGGACTAAGGGAAACAAGATTATCTACATAATCCTTTGTTCCCTGTCGTCCCTACCAGCGGCACAATGTGGGGAAATAGCAAGTAATCCCCATAAGGGTGGGAGATTAAACACAAGCAGAATGTAATACAGTGCGCCCGAAGGCAGTAGCTTCTGAGCCATACCGATCAAGTCGGTAGTGCTTCACAAAAGTCAATTCTGAAGACCAGGATGCTGCTGCACAAATCTGGTCCAAGGTGAGAGCCTTGACCTCTGCCCAAGAGGTCGATACTGCCCGCGTCGAATGGGCCCTTAGGACGGTCGGCGGAGGTAAGTTCTGACTCACAAACGCCAACTTGATTGCTTCCTTCACCCAGCGAGAGATGGTGGCCTTAGAAGCCTTGCGGCCTTTATGGCCCCCTACATAATTTATTAACAAGTTCTCAGATCTCCTGAAAGCGCGTGTGCGCTGAAGGTAAATCTGCAGGTTCCGGACTAAATCTAGGGTATGCCACCTCTCCTCCTCAGGGGAAGTGGGTACGGGAAAAAAGGTTGGCAAGCAAATGAGCTGACTCACATTCGCCCTAGAAGAAACTTTCGGCCTGAATCCTGGCAGAAATCTCAACTGAACACGGTCTTCAAAGAAGGCAATGTAAGGAGCTTCCGATGAGAGTGCTTGAAGCTCCCCTACCCTTTTTGCCGAGGTGATAGCGAGGAGAAAAGATACCTTATAGGTCAGCCACTTTCGATCCACCTCCTCCAGAGGTTCGAATGGAGCAACACAAAGTGCCGTTAGGACCTTGCTGAGGTCCCATTGGTGGACAGGAGCAGAAACTGCTGGTCTCAGCCTAGTTGCCCCTTTGATAAAGGTGCTCACTAAAGGATCCTGAGACAACCGCCTCCCCAGATAGGCGGACAAAGCGGCTACATGTACCTTCAGGGTAGAAGCTGCAAGCCCTCTGTCTAGGCCGTCCTGAAGGAAATCCAGGATCGCCCTCACAGGGGGATCGGAGGAGTCCACTTCGTGTTCCGTGCACCAAGCCTGGAAAATATTACCGATCCTACGGTAATTCTTATTGGTCGAGGTGGCTCTGGCGCTGGCTAAAGTCCTTAGGACGCCTTGAGACAGTCCTCTATTCCTTAATAGGGACTGGTCAACCTCCAGGCTGTCAGATTGAATCTCCTCAGATCGTGGTGTCTCAGCTCTCCTTGTGTCACCAGATCTGGGAGGGGGGGAAGCCTCCAATACCTGCCTTGACTCATCCACATGAGCTGGGCAAACCAAGTCCTTTTCGGCCAGAACGGGATTATGGCAATTCCCGAGACTTGGTCCTGTCTGATTTTCATCAATACCTTGGGTATGATGGAAACTGGAGGGAAGATGTATATCAGCCTGAACCTCCATGGGATGGACAGGGCATCCACTGCCAAGGCATTGTCCTCCTGGTACAGAGAGCAGAAGGTTTCCACCTTGGCGTTGAGTCGGGTTGCCATGAGGTCGACATCCGGAAGGCCCCATGTTTGGACAATCTGATGGAATATGTCTTGATTGAGAGACCATTCTCCTGATACAGGGATACCCCGACTCAACTGATCCGCTACTATGTTCAGGGAGCCCTTGATGTGAACAGCGGATAGGTGGGTCAGATTCTTCTCTGCCCACGTGAAGATCAAGTTCGCCTCTCTCAGTAGGGCTGGAACCCTGGTGCCGCCCTGTTTGTTCAAGTATATTACCGTCGTCATATTGTCTGACCGGACCTTGACTGCCTTCCCTTCGAGAAAGGGGGCGAAGTACTTCAGCGCCAGATAAACTGCTTTTAGCTCCTTCAGGTTGGAGGTTCCTACCTCTGGATTCCTCCACAGACCCTGGACAGTCCTGCCGTCCAGGTGGGCTCCCCATCCCGAATGGGACGCATCTGTTGTCAACAGGGTCCAACGAGGTTGAACCGAGGACCTTCCGTCTTTCAGGTGTCTCCACCATCTGAGGGAAAGACGGGTACCGGGAGAAAGGCAGATCTTCCTGTGCAGTCCCCGTGGAGATCCGTTCCAGGCTCTCAACACTTCCATCTGAAGGGGACGCAAGTGCCATAAAGCCCAAGGGACCGCCTTGGCTGAAGAAGACATCAGGCCTAGGACCCGCATGGCGGTGCGAATGGTGATCCATCGGGACCTGAGAAGGCTCCGAACCGAAGCTTCTATTTTTGCTCGCCTTGGACGAGATAGGAAAATCTGCATGCTCTGGGAATCCAGAACAAACCCCAGGAATTTCTTCCGGGTGGATGGCACTATTTCTGACTTCTCCCAATTGATCAGCCAACCTAACTCCTGGAGGAAGGCGATGGCTATCTGGAGGTGGTGATGGAGAATTGAAGTAGACTGAGCTTTTATAAGCCAGTCGTCGAGGTAGGGAACCACGAAAAGGCCTTGAAGTCTGAGAGCGGCGGCAACTGGTGCGACCATCTTGGTGAATACATACGGAGCTGACGATATGCCGAATGGCAGAGCAGTGAACTGTAGGTGCTCTCTGTGACCAGCCACAAGAACGGTTATACGTAGATATTTCCTGTGTGGCGGGAAGATGGGGATATGTAAGTAGGCATCCTTTAGGTCCAGGGTGACCATGACCTCGTCGCGCAATAGGAAACTGGTTACTGAGTCTATGGACTCCATCCTGAAAGGTTTTTTCTTTATGAAGAAGTTGAGGAACCGAAGATCTATAATCATCCGCCACCCTCCTGTGGACTTTGGAACCAAGAACACGGGTGAATAAACTCCTTGACCCACTTCGGGAGGAGGGACCCTTTCCAGGGCCCCCTTTGAGAGATATTCTGCGACGGAAGCCTCCAGGCAGTCTTGTTGTAGGGCTGGTAAAACCCGCGTAGTGATGAAACGATCCACAGGAGGATGGGAGAACTCTATTGCGTATCCTCGCTGAACAACTTGAAGGACCCATGGGTCCAGAATATGAAGATGCCATGCCACAAGGAAATTTGAAAGGTGCCCTCCTACGGGAGAGCTGGTCACAGAGAGCGGCGTCTCCTCAAAACCCCTTCTTCTTAGGGTCCTCCTTGGGGATCCCGCGACCCGCCCCCTTCGGACGGTATCTGGGGCGTCTCTGGCTTCCCTGTTGAGGCCTGTATTGAGACGTGGAGCCTCGACCCCTAGAAGGGGGAGGCCTTCTTTCTCTGGTTGCTTGTGGTAGTGATCTCCCTCTACCATCAGCCAATCCCTCCATCAGATCGTCCAGCCCTTGGCCGAAAACCTTTCCAGGTTGAAAGGGGAGGGAACACAAAGAAAACTTGGAGGCGACATCAGCCCGCCAAGGTTTGAGCCACAAGGGCCTCCTGGCGGCGGTATTGAGGGCCATGGCCTTGGAAGCCAGCTTCACCTGCTGTCTTGCCGATTCTCTCAGGAAATCCGTAGCGAGACGGATCTCCCCCATGGATGCCAGGATGTCGTCCCTGTTAACCCCGGAGTCGATATCCTGTTCCAGGCGGTCCAGCCGGGCTTGAAGCTTATCAGCTACTTCCGTTGAGGCGATGCCCACCGTCACCTGGGCTGAAGCAGACGAATACGCCTACTTGAGCGTTGAATCCACTCTCCTATCAAGCAAATCCTGAAGATTTGACCCGTCATCGATGGGCACGACAGTGCGACGGGAAAGCTTAGAGATGGCTAAATCCACCTTGGGTGGCGGACCCCAGCGATCCAGTTGGGAGGGATCAATCGGATATACTGCTTTGAAAGCTCTGGTGGTGACGTAAGCCTTCTCCGGCTGCTTCCATTGTTGTTCCATTAGGCTGGCCATGGAGGCGTCCACTTGGAAAACCCTCCGCTTCCCAGAGGTGGACGCAGAGGCTTCCCCCTCGCCAACCTGGTCCCACGACCGGATGGCCTTCAGCAGTTTATTAGTCTTCTCCCGATGGAAAATTGGTCTGCTGGTACAGGAGGACTGATCGTCCGATGATATGGACACCTCCTCCACCTGGAGGCGCTCCAGGGAGGGCAGTGAAGCAGAACGCCTTTCCACGCGCTGCTTCTTGGTGAGCTGAGCCAGTGAAGTACGGATATCCTTTAAAGAATCATCCTGCAAAAAACACAAGGATACTTAGAAGCCGGGGGGACCCTTCCCCTCTTTGCGGCAACCGTACTCACCATGTACTCCTTGACCCATGCTACCAAATCACTGGTAACGGGTTCCTCCCGCAGAGGTCCCCTGCATTGCTGGCAGCGTGACCAGTCATAGCCTAAAGGCAAAACAATGACATTCAGGATACTCCCACCATTGGGAGAATTAGCAGACGAAAAAAACCGCACCTACCATCAGGTAGTGGAACGTCACAATCAATGCAAGCCAGATGTCTCCTTTTAGAAGACTTCTTCCGTCTCACTTGATCCCCGGAGGGGGTAGAAGAGGAAGACATGACAAATAGAAACTAGTTTTCAGCGATACCTAAGCATGGAATATGAAACATCAGAGGAGTACATTCAAGGAACCATATGAGGAGACTCACCCAGCTTCTGCAGGTCACTTACCAACCTTCAGCAGAGTTTGCAGTAGAATAAATGCAGTTTAGAAGCGGAAACCACAAGCCACAGCGCAGAAACCAGCTAGGGATTAGACTAGCAGGCAATGAGGGATGCAACCTGCCTCCTTTTACAGCCCCATATCCGGAAGGGGCGTGGCCTTAGTCAAAAGAGCTCCGTTCCTTTTGCCCTTCATAAGACTCCTAGCCCCTCAAGTCACGCTCCCCCCTTGAGCCAACTACTTTGGCACGTACCTTAAGCTCCTGAGGACCTCCAGTGTCCAACGCTGCTGTTCGCGTGGTCCCGGAGTGGCGAAAGCCAAACCGGAAGTTGCCGGTGTTACATTACCAAACGACCGGCCGGAACCCTCCTACGCAGAGGAAAGGTTCCGCGAAACCGGAAGTTCCCCTCATGGAGCCGCGCGAACACGCCGGCTGGCTGCGCGCGGCTCCCAAAACCCAGCAGGACTGGATGTCGGGGAAAGGTAGTAGGATCGCGTGAGGGAGGTGGGTAAAATAGGTAACCTTAATCTTACCTATTATCTTTGCAGGACCGACACAGAAGTCCAAAGGGGCAGAGTGCATGATTGAAGACACCTGAACAGGTCTGAGCAGGTAAGTACCTGAAACTTTCTTCTTTACTCTTTCTCTTTAGGAGGACACAGAGTCCTCCCCACCTGTCCGATCCTTTACACAGGACAGAAAAAAACGCACAGGGGGGAGGTATCTGTGCCCTCTTAAAGGGAACAAGCCATGTGAAATTAATACATGGCTAATTAAAATTCCGCCTGTCCTACCAGCACACAGGGGCACGAAATACCCCACATTGTGCCGCTGGTAGGGACGACAGGGAAACATTTCTTCTGTGATGTTAAACCGTTGCTTAATTTGGCCTGTACAGATGTCTCGCTGAATTTCCATCTCCTTGCTAGAGTCACTGGTACACTAGCTATCACAACCTTAATGTTGACTATCCTTTCTTACGTCTTCATTGGCAAATATCTTCTAAAAATAAAAACCTCCCAAGGACGAAAGCGTGCGGTGTCTACGTGTAGCGCTCACTTCACGGTAGTCACTCTCCAATATGGAACCGCCATATTCACTTATGCTCAACCACACAAAAAAGATTCTTTAGATCAAGACAGAGCAGCTGCGATAATGTTCACCGTCATAACTCCGGCCTTAAACCCAATCATATATACAGTCCTATGAAAAAGTTTGGGCACCCCTATTAATCTTAATCATTTTTAGTTCTAAATATTTTGGTGTTTGCAACAGCCATTTCAGTTTGATATATCTAATAACTGATGGACACAGTAATATTTCAGGATTGAAATGAGGTTTATTGTACTAACAGAAAATGCGCAATATGCTTTAAACCAAAATTTGACCGGTGCAAAAATATGGGCACCTCAACAGAAAAGTGACATTAATATTTAGTACATCCTCCTTTTGCAAAGATAACAGCCTCTAGTCGCTTCCTGTAGCTTTTAATCAGTTCCTGGATCCTGGATAAAGGTATTTTGGACCATTTCTTTCTACAAAACAATTCAAGTTCAGTTAAGTTTGATGGTCGCCGAACATGGACAGCCCGCTCTCAAATGATCTGAAAACAAAGATTGTTCAACATAGTTGTTCAGGGGAAGGATACAAAACGTTGTCTCAGAGATTTAACCTGTCAGTTTCCACTGTGAGGAACATAGTAAGGAAATGGAAGACCACAGGGATAGTTCTTGTTAAGCCCAGAAGTGGCAGGCCAAGAAAAATATCAGAAAGGCAGAGAAGAAGAATGGTGAGAACAGTCAAGGACAATCCACAGACCACCTCTGTGTGGGAGAGTGATGAGAAAGAAGCCGTTTCTGCACGTACGCCACAAATAGAGTTGCCTGAGGTATGAAAAAGCACATTTGGACAAGGCAGCTTCATTTTGGAAACAAAAATTGAGTTGTTTGGTTATAAAAAAAGGCGTTATGCATGGCGTCCAAAAAGAAACAGCATTCCAAGAAAAACACATGCTACCCACTGTAAAATTTGGTGGAGGTTCCATCATGCTTTGGGGCTGTGTGGCCAATGCCGGCATCGGGAATCTTGTTAAAGTTGAGAGTCGCATGGATTCCACTCAGTATCAGCAGATTCTTGAGAATAATGTTCAAGAATCAGTGACGAAGTTGAAGTTACGCCGGGGATGGATATTTCAGCAAGACAATGATCCAAAACACCGCTCCAAATCCTCAGGCATTCATGCAGAGGAACAATTACAATGTTCTGGAATGGCCATCCCAGTCCCCAGACCTGAATATCATTGAACATCTGTGGGATGATTTGAAGCGGGCTGTCCATGCTCGGCGACCATCTAACTTAACTGAACTTGAATTGTTTGTCCAAAATACCTTTATCCAGGATCCAGGAACTGATTAAAAGCTACAGGAAGCAACTAGAGGCTGTTATCTTTGCAAAAGGAGGATGTACTAAATATTAATGTCACTTTTCTGTTGAGGTGCCCATATTTTTGCACCGGTCAAATTTTGGTTTAATGCATATTGCGCATTTTCTGTTAGTACTATAAACCTATCCATCCCCGGCGTAACTTCAACTTCGTCACTGATTCTTGAACATTATTCTCAAGAATCTGCTGATACTGAGTGGAATCCATGCGACTCTCAACTTTAACAAGATTCCCGATGCCGGCATTGGCCACACAGCCCCAAAGCATGATGGAACCTCCACCAAATTTTACAATGGGTAGCATGTGTTTTTCTTGGAATGCTGTTTCTTTTTGGACGCCATGCATAACGCCTTTTTTTTATAACCAAACAACTCAATTTTTGTTTCCAAAATGAAGCTGCCTTGTCCAAATGTGCTTTTTCATACCTCAGGCAACTCTATTTGTGGTGTACATGCAGAAACGGCTTCTTTCTCATCACTCTCCCATACAGCTTCTATTTGTGCAAAGTGCGCTGTATAGTTGACCGATGCACAGTGACACCATCTGCAGCAAGATGATGCTGCAGCTCTTTGGAGGTGGTCTGTGGATTGTCCTTGACTGTTCTCACCATTCTTCTTCTCTGCCTTTCTGATATTTTTCTTGGCCTGCCACTTCTGGGCTTAACAAGAACTGTCCCTGTGGTCTTCCATTTCCTTACTATGTTCCTCACAGTGGAAACTGACAGGTTAAATCTCTGAGACAAGGTTTTGTATCCTTCCCCTGAACAACTATGTTGAACAATCTTTGTTTTCAGATCATTTGAGAGCGGGCTGTCCATGTTCGGCGACCATCAAACTTAACTGAACTTGAATTGTTTTGTAGAAAGAAATGGTCCAAAATACCTTTATCCAGGATCCAGGAACTGATTAAAAGCTACAGGAAGCGACTAGAGGCTGTTATCTTTGCAAAAGGAGGATGTACTAAATATTAATGTCACTTTTCTGTTGAGGTGCCCATATTTTTGCACCGGTCAAATTTTGGTTTAATGCATATTGCGCATTTTCTGTTAGTACAATAAACCTCATTTCAATCCTGAAATATTACTGTGTCCATCAGTTATTAGATATATCAAACTGAAATGGCTGTTGCAAATACCAAAATATTTAGAACTAAAAATGATTAAGATTAATAGGGGTGCCCAAACTTTTTCATAGGACTGTACATTAAGGAACAAAGACATGAAGAAAGCCTTGAGGAACATATTCAAAAGACGTACTAACAGACAAGTAGTCTAAAAATACACCAGATTTATCACTGTGTTTGATGCTGGAAGATAAGTCTGGAGTATCTGTAGACTGTTTTGTCTAGATTTATACCATATTTTAGGCGGCTTATTTTCAGCCAGGCCTTATTCCAATGGCTGTGCCATTTTTTACAGACCAATGTCCATGAAAAACAACTGTCTCCATATGTGCAAGTCCCCATCAGGGAGCTCCAACACCAGATGGTCTGCCATCAGCTGCACGTATCGAGCACCAGTCATTGATCCCTGTACCCTGACAATGGGGCCCAATTGCGACCATGTGAACACGGCACAGACCATGATGGACTTGACCTTGTTGGCACGCAGGATCCATGACTTTATGGAGCATACGCCACACTCTCACACGCCCATTGGCTCTGTACAACTGGAACCATGATTCATCAGCCAATGCCACATGCCGCCACTGTTCCATGGTCCAAGGACAATGGTCACGGGCACATGCTAGTCTACGAGCTCTGTGTTGCAGCATCAGCAAAGGGACACGGGTCGGGCGTCGACTGTTGAAGCCTATGCGGTGCAGTTCTCAGCATACAGTCCTGATGGAAATGAGGTCCTAGCACCCCACATTCAAATTGGCGGTGATTTGACCCACAATAGACCATCGAGAGACCTGTACAACTCTGCAGAGGTGATGTGACATCCGTTCATCAAACACCCGTGGTCGACTAGTGTGCTGGTTTACGCGGCTGCCAACATTGCCTCTGCAATATTGCAGGCCCACCTGAGACACTGTTAACCTTGGAAACCCAAATTCCTGGGTAAAATCCAAAATGCTATGCCCCATGCGTCTTGCACCGATTATCATCCCAAGTTCAAAGTCACTTAACTTGCAATGGGCTGCCATGTCCACAAGAGACCTGTCTGCATCAGACTGCTCAGATATCCTGGTAACACTAGGGCCGCATCGCGTCATTCTGTTTGAGCGTCATATCCAACACAACTAGGACGCACCTTCCTGTGACTTTTGGCCACTGAGTGTATGTTGACGTACAAAGAGAGAGCATGTCAGTTCTATTGACAGTTGTGATAAATGGGCCATTAAAAATCTGGCCATATTGTGAATAGATACAAGTGAATGCACAGGTCTCCACTGCGGACTTCTATAGGTAAGTACTATATTTATTGGTCAACAGGTTGTAGAAATGGTAAAACTATAAGAATACAGATAGTACAAGTATAAGTACCCAGCTTGAATAACACAGCCATGACACTTGGAGACAACAGAGAAGAACACATGGTAAGATGGCCGCAACCATATATAGCACATACCTTACTAACAGTAACCCCTTCCTGAGTCAGTGGTACCTTGCTTACTAACAGACTTCCTGCCTCCCAAACCCCATAACTTTTTTATTTTTCTGTTCTCAGAGCCATATGAGGGCTTAATGTTTCCGGGACCAATTTGTATGAATAATGGTACCATTAATTATTCTGTAGAATGTATAGGGAAGCTGGAAAAAAATTCAGAATGGGATGGATTTGAAGAAAAAGTGCATTTGTGCGACTTTCTTATGGGCTTTGTTTTCAAGGCGTACACTCGGCAGACAAAATGACATGTCATCTGTAGTTTGTGGTTCGATACGATTCCGGGATGGGGGTTTCAGTATTGAGAACTCTGATTGCTGGCATTAGCTCTGGGTCTCCGCTGTACATTACAGCCGAAACCCGGTAGCTATGGCAGCCATCTTTAAAGACTCGATATGTTCCATACTATTATGGCGGATTTCGGGAAGGGGTAATCCCTTGCTTTACCCAGGGTAAAATCTGGTTCCAATAATGCAAATGCTTCATAATGGGAATGTAACTAAAGGACACTAAATTTTGCTATAAGCTCTCTAATTGGAATAAGCCATTAACACAAGCATGTAAATGAGATAATAACACTTTAACATCAGCAGTACGGGGTGAATCAACTTTATGATGCTTTGAAGCAAGGGTCATGATATTGATGCAGCCCACATGGATCTGAGGCCCAATCTTAGGCATCTGTATTCCCAAAGGCCACTGCCATCACCCAGAAGGCCAGAAAAAGCCTAAAAAAGATGCCCTGGAGAAGTTAATGGACACTGCAAGAGAGTCCAGGAGAAGTGACTGAAGGTGAGTATGACTGCTTATTATCATTTCCCACCACTTCTGGGCCTCCACTTATTATACTCTGGGATCTCAAAACAATAATAATGCCATAATAATTAGAGATGAGCGAACACTAAAATGTTCGAGGTTCGAAATCCGATTCGAACAGCCGCACACTGTTCGACTGTTAGAACAGGTTTCAAACCCAATTATAGTCTATGGGGGGGAAATGCTCGTTTCAGGGGTAGGCAACATTCAATCAAATTCTACTTACGAAGTCCATGAGTGAGGGTCGGACTGGATTCTTCTCCCTGCGCAGCGTCCCCGCGTCCTCTTCTGGCCTTAAATTCACTAGGCATCGGGCCTAGGCAGAGCCGACTACGCATTCCCACACTACAAGAAAATGGCCGCTTACAGTGTACACTTTACAGCTTACAGTTTCTTGTAGCGCGGACATGCGCAGTCGGCTCTGCCCAGGCCTGATGCCTGGCAGAGTGAATGCAGAGCTGGAAGAGGACGCGGGGACGCTGCACGGAGAAGACTTCTAAAGGTAAGAGAAGAACTAGCATTCTGCCAATCAACGCTGGTTCTGCATCGAATCTTCACTTCAAACAGCTAGTAGTATTCTATCGAGTACGAGTATTTCGAATACCGTAGTATTCGATTGAATACCTACTCGATCGAATACTACTCGCTCCCCTCTAATAATACTGATTCAAGCTTTATTGGATTGCCCAGCTATTATTCACACTATATCAATATATATGTGACAAATCATGTTATTATATACTAGAGGCCTCCTTGAGGTCATGTGTCGGAGGTTACATGCAGCAAGGCCTCATGCATAGGACTGTGTGCTATTGCAGTGTGCTATCCTGTTTTTTTCTGTATAGCATACTGACCTATTCATTTCAATGGACCCATCCATACTACTGTGGTTTATATGTGTCCGGGTATGGGCTACAAGTCTGTGCCATAAAACTTTTAAGTGTTTGTGCCATGGACTAGCCCATGTTTGGCCAAGATGGAATACCCCTTTAATGCCATGTAATTGGCTTATAAATATTTTTAAAAACACATATCTACTATATTTCACATAAATGATAATTTAAAAAAAAAAATAAGGACAATTTATTTTCCAAATTATTTCTCTTGAACATTTTATTCCAGAAAGGATCCCACTGGGTTGATATTTTGCTATTATTTTTGTTATTGTGCTTAATCCCCTAAGTGGTTTGCCCAAGAGTTTTTACTGAAATCCCTCCATATTATATTAATCATAGATTCCCTTTGTGGTTCTTTTCCACTAGGAGATATAATTACGTTACATGGAAAAAAAAAATCAAAATGTAATATATACTGAAACAAACGAAATCCCAATCCACAGTCCATGAACACAGAAAGGCCTCCTCAGTTCTGGTTCCTTTTACTTATCCTCTCCCTAACCTTTTTTATATACAGATGCTATATAGAAAGAAAATGAATTGATATGAGACACATTACTTCTTTTCCCATTTGGCCCCACAGTTCATTATTTTTCTGCAAGATTTAGGTAAAACCAACTTTGTTACTTGACTTAACATTATGCAAATACAAAAAAAAAAAATCACTCCAATGCCAAGTTTGTGTATTTTTAAAATTTGTGGACATACGATACAAATATCACATTCTAGTCTGTTCTTTGATTTGGACATTCAAGAATCATTCAATTCCATTATTTTGCCATTCCTGTGTTAAACACAAGCACAGTGAAAACCACGAAGACAATTGTAACAAGACCAGGAGAAGACAATTGTAACAAGACCAGGAGAAGACAATTGTAACAAGACCAGGAGAAGACAGTTATAACAAGACCAGGAGAAGACAATCGTAACAAGACCAGGAGAAGACAATCGTAACAAGACCAGGAGAAGACAATTGTAACAAGACCAGGAGAAGACAATCGTAACAAGACCACGAGAAGACAATCGTAACAAAACCAGGATAAGACAATCATAACAAGACCACGAGAAGACAATTGTAACAAGAACAGAAGAAGACAATTATAACAAGACCATGAGAAGACAATTGTAACAAGACCATGAGACCACCATCGTAACAAGACCATGAGACCACCATCATAACAAGACCACGAGACGACCATCATAACAAGACAACTTGGTAGCTTTTCATCAAGATTTAGATCAACCAGCGAGATCTAGGTCTATGGGTAAATCACAATACTACTGAAATTGAAACATTTTATTTCATTTATTTTTTATTTTAATCAAATTATACTGTAAAATCCATATACTGTATACAATGATCTTGCAAAATTACACATTAGTGACAGATTTTGTCCTGGTTGGTCTAGTAATTCAGGATAAATTTGTGGAGATTATTTTTTCATGTTTCTTTTTATTTTACATAATCAATTTAATAGCAAATTTTTCTATTATGGTTATTGCTATGTTAGATGTTAAGCTCCATACACCCATGTATTTCTTCCTATGGAATGTGGCTTTACTTGACATTTGCTGCTCATCGGTGGTTGTCCCCAAGATGCTCACAGATCTTATGTCTCAGATAAAGACAATCTCGTTTTGTGGTTGTATCTTACAAGGCCATTTCTTCCATTTCTTGGGTAGTACAGAAGTCTTATTTTTTTCCGCCATGTCCTTTGACAGATATGTTGCTATTGCACATCCTTTGAGATACTCAACCATCATGAGTCCCAATGTCTGTCTCTGTTTAGCTTCATGTTCTTGGGTTATCGGATTTCTACATTCATTGCTTCACACCATAATGACTGTAAGGCTTCCATTTTGTGGACCAAATACAATTAAACATTTCTTCTGTGACATAAAGCCGGTGCTTGAGTTGGCTTGTGCGGACACTTCTCTAAACCTAAAGCTTATCACACGAGTTACTGGGACGTTCGCTGTAACAACCTTGATATTAACAATCCTTTCCTACATTTGTATTAGTAGATTTCTTTTAAAAATTAAGACTTCAGATGGAAGAAAACGTGCTCTGTCCACGTGTAGTGCTCACCTTTGTGTCGTCTCTCTCCAGTATGGGACAGCCATTTTTACCTATGTTCGACCATCTACTAAATATTCTTTAGACCAAGACAAAGCAGCAGCAATCCTCTTCACTGTCTTCACACCAGCACTAAACCCAATCATATACAGCTTAAGAAACAAAGACATTAAGACAGCTTTGAAGAAGTTGTTTTTTAAGATTTCATGACTGAATTCGTATTACATATAAAATAAATACATAAAACCCATGCCCACTTTGCAGTAAAAACCCGGGGTGCAGACACACCACAATTTCCAAATCCGGCACTGTTTTGGAAATCGCTTGTCCATTATATCTACGGAAACATCGGCGGTTTCCCCATAGGTATAATAGTAACAGAAAGACCGCGGAGGAAAACTCCACAAACTTTCTGCTTAAAGTGCTGCAGGAAGAACCGCTATGCGTTGTCGCCACGTTTTTTCCCACGGCGATTTTTTGCTGCAGGACGTCCCGTGGGGCCTTAGTCTAAGCCTTCCTTCCAAACTTCTGACCACAACCTATTTTAAATTTATTATCAAGATTTTCCCCTTCTAAAACACCCCTGTCTATGACATACATCTACATGTCATCAACACTCAGCAACTCACAGATACACGACAGGCATCACTGACCCAATCGATTCCCTCTCCTGTCTCCATCTGGTTAACAAATACTACAAACAAACCCTAAAAAGTGCCCTAAATTAAGTAGAACCCCTTGGATCTGAACTAAAGATGGCAGCAACCTTGGCAAATGTCTCAAACATGTTTTCTTCAGTGGTGCTGGAGGTGTGGAGAACATCACATCTGTCAGGAGATTGTCTTCATTTCTTGCTCCAAGCCTATATCTCTGTCCTCTCTCATCTCCTCACTATCCAATCACCCAAACTAATCCTTACAAAACATTTCACCCCATCCTTAGTCCCTGAGTGCAGCCATCCATCACAGATCTTAGCCCTGAAGTCCTGGCCACTTATGTCAAAGAAAAAATTGACAATATCTATCAGGTAATAAAGAGATATAGTTCAAGCAGCATTTCTACCCTTCTTCATGTTCATCCTTTGACGCAATTGAAGAAGACGACTCCTGGCTCCTTTCTTCTTGATGCCCTTGATAATAGTGACTTATTACTGATCCCCTCTTCTTTCTACTATCCATAATGCAGCACCAGGATAATCTTTGTATCCAATTGCTACATCGATGCCTCCAGTCTGTGCCCTGAATTCAGCGTACTGTCGGCTTTCCAGATCTGTGCCCCTGGTGAAGAGCTATCTGTGCCGGTACCGTAACTCTTTACAGTCAGCAGGGCGTTCCTGACAGTCTGTCAGGAACGTCCTTCTTCACAGCAGCACCTATTGCGCTGTGCTGTATGAGCGGGGAGGAACACCCCCTCCCCTCCTGATAATACTTGTCTATGGACGAGCACTGTGAGCGGAGGGAGGGGGCGTTCCTCCCCGCTCACACTGTACAGAGCGATAGGCGCTGCTGTGAAGAAGGACGTTCCTGACAGATTGTCAGAAACGCCCTTCTAACTGTAAAGGTACCGGGACCGATAGCGCTTTACCCGGGGCACAGATCGGGAAAGCCAACAGTGCGCTGAATTCAGCGCACTATCGACTTTCCTGCAGTATATAGAACTGCCTGTGCACCAGACCATGAAAGGTCCTCTTTAACTTGAGTTACACAAGTTCCATGCCATGTGTTACCCAAATGAGTTTCATACCAAATATTAAACATGCCCTAAAAATTATCTCTTTTTAGGTAAGCTTATCACATTCCCTTGAAGAGGATCTTTCATGTCGTCATAGATGTGTGCTAGAAAGCTGACATTGCATTCATTCACTGTTGGATTTCCCAGTGCTGGAGATATTGGTGCTAATATTTCTCCACTGTCATAAGGGCGGGCCTTACAGTGTAGCATCATTGCCTGGTGCTGAGATATCTCCCTCCTGGCAGGATTCTTCCATAGACTTGTAATGTTGGGGCAGACACATTTCTCACAGTCCATCAATGATGCTAGGCTGTAAGGCTGTCCTTAACAGTGGGAAAATATCTCCACCTCCGGGGCGCATACCGGGAAAGCCAACAGTGTACGGAATTCAGTGTGCTGTCGGGTTTCTAGAGATATATAATACCGCACATCTGTGAGGTGGTGAAAGGTCCTCTTTACTGTAATTCCCATAAATGTACATACACAGATAACAGCTGGTGAGCGGCACATGACGCTGTCCTTGTCTTACCATGTTTTATAATAGATGGATTTATCATTACATTACTGCTTAAGGCACCCAATAGATTGTAAGCTCTTATGAGCAGGACTCTCACTCCAGTTGTTTCATATCTTGATGTGTTATACTGTAATGTCTCATTTTATTTGTACATGAACCTTCTCATTTGTAAAATGCTGCAGAACATGTTGTTATATATAAATAAAAATATACAGTACAGGCCACACTCTTGGCATTCTCTTGTTGAGCTTTAAGAGGTAGTCACTTGAAATGGTTTTCACTTCACAGGTGTGCCCTGTCAAGTTTAATAAGTGGGATTTCTTGCCTTATAAATGGGGTTGGGACCATCCATTGTGTTGTGCAGAAGTCAAGTGGATACACAGCTGATAGTCCTACTGATAGACTGTTAGAATTTGTATTATGGCAAGAAAAAAGCAGTGAAGTAAAGAAAAACGAGTGGCCATCATTACTTTAAGAAATGAAGGTCAGTCAGTCCGAAAAATTGGGAAAACTTTGAAAGTGTCCCCAAGTGCAGTTGCAAAAACCATCAAGCGCTACAAAGAAACTGGCTGACATGAGAACTGCCCCAGGAAAGGAAGACCAAGAGTCACCTCTGCTGCAGAGGATAAGTTCATCCGAGTCACCAGCCTCAGAAATCGCAGGTTAACAGCAGCTCAGATTAGAGAGCAGGTCAGTACCACACAGAGTTCTAGAAGAAGACACATCTCTACAACAACTGTTAAGAGGAGACTTTGTGCAGCCGCAGGCCTTCATGGTAAAATAGCTGCTAGAAAACCACTGCTAAGGACAAGCAACAAGCACAAGAGACTTGTGTGGGCTAAAGAATAGAGATGAGCGAACACTAAAATGTTCGAGGTTCGAAATTCGATTCGAACAGCCGCTCAATGTTCGTGTGTTCGAACGGGTTTCGAACCCCATTATAGTCTATGGGGAACAGATACTCGTTAAGGGGGAAACCCAAATCCGTGTCTGGAGGGTCACCAAGTCCACTATGACACCCCAGGAAATGATGCCAACACCTCTGGAATGACACTGGGACAGCAGGGGAAGCATGTCTGGGGGCATCTAACACACCAAAGACCCTCTATTACCCCAACATCACAGCCTAACAACTACACACTTTACACATTCAAAAAAACCTCTATCAAAGTGGGAAAATACCTGGAAACCTTCTTTACTCCCCAAATGGATGGACACAAACCCCAATTTAAGCTCAACAAACAGTAACAACCACCCCTTTGAATCACATTGCCCATGACAACCACAGATGGAATAAGCAATGGAAAATCCAACAGTCCCCACCCTGAACTGTCATTGTGGATGTGTGTGATGTGATAAGACCTTCCAAAATTCACTTTTCTAGCCCAGAGCCCTTCCAAATTAAGTTACAGGCCCTTAAGCTGAGCTACCAGCAGAGATTGAGGCCCTTCAGGTGACTTCAGCCTTCTACCTGCAGAGTTTTAGGCCCTTTAACTTAATTCAGCCTTGCACCAGCAGAGATTTGTTGGTTTTTTGGGTGAGTTGAGCCTTTAAAAAGCAGTGTTTGTGGCCCTTGGCATGAGTAGAGCCTCGCACCATTCATTTGAATAGACGAATATTGAGTAGCTATTCGAAACGAATATCGAATAATGAACATTTTACTCCGGAGTAGCCGAGCTGAGCGCACGGCCCGATGTGGCAGTGTCCAATGTTCCAGTCTGATGCAGCAGAGATGAGTGTGCAACAGGTTCAGCTGAAAAAATCAGCCCACGCAGATCCGAACATAATACAGTGACTTGGCCTTGTTAGATGCCCCCAGACATGCTTCCCCTGCTGTCCCAGTTGCTTTCCAGGGTGTTGGCATCATTTCCTGGGGTGTCATAGTGGACTTGGAACTATGGGAAGAATATGCAAATCCGCCTTCCATGATGTAATTAGGAAGACAGTTGCTGCCTCATTGTTGCAAACCAATAGAGGACGCTCACTGGAATGTGCAAGCCTGTCTTAAGACAGGATTCCAGTGAAATAACCCAATAATGGCTGCTCCATTTAACCTCATGCCCAACCTTCCAAGAGGCCTTTATTTAGCAATGACGCTGGGATTATTACCAGGTTATAGTCTCTCAATCGAGGACAGCTGTTTTGATCTGGTTGGATCTCATCAGCCCGATGTAGAGAGGACTATAACCTGGTAGAGGTGAGAGGCTTAGACAGGGTTCAGGGGATATTGTCACTCCTTAGGGAGAGACCACCATATAGGTGTGTGGAGACTTGTTAAGCCTTTAGCACTCCACTTTGCAAGGAACTATGGGAAGAATATGCAAATCCGCCACAGGCTTGCACATTCCAGTGAGCGCCCTCTATTGGTTTGCAACAATGAGGCAGCAACTGTCTTCCTAATTACATCATGGAAGGCGGATTTGCATATTCTTCCCATAGTTCCTTGCAAAGTGGAGTGCTAAAGGCTTAACAAGTCTCCACACACCTATATGGTGGTCTCTCCCTAAGGAGTGACAATATCCCCTGAACCCTGTCTAAGCCTCTCACCTCTACCAGGTTATAGTCCTCTCTTCATCAGGCTGATGAGATCCAACCAGATCAAAACAGCTGTCCTCGATTGAGAGACCATAACCTGGTAATAATCCCAGCGTCATTGCTAAACAAAGGCCTCTTGGAAGGTCGGGCATGAGGTTAAATGGAGCAGCCATTATTGGGTTTTTTCACTGGAATCCTGTCTTAAGATAGGCTTGCACATTCCAGTGAGCGCCCTCTATTGGTTTGCAACAATGAGGCAGCAACTGTCTTCCTAATTACATCATGGAAGGCGGATTTGCATATTCTTCCCATAGTTCCTTGCAAAGTGGAGTGCTAAAGGCTTAACAAGTCTCCACACACCTATATGGTGGTCTCTCCCTAAGGAGTGACAATATCCCCTGAACCCTGTCTAAGCCTCTCACCTCTACCAGGTTATAGTCCTCTCTTCATCGGGCTGATGAGATCCAACCAGATCGAAACAGATGTCCTCGATTGAGAGACTATAACCTGGTAATAATCCCAGCGTCATTGCTAAACAAAGGCCTCTTGGAAGGTCGGGCATGAGGTTAAAGGGAGCAGCCATTATTGGGTTTTTTCACTGGAATCCTGTCTTAAGACAGGCTTGCACATTCCAGTGAGCACCCTCTATTGGTTTGCAACAATGAGGCAGCAACTGTCTTCCTAATTACATCATGGAAGGCGGATTTGCATATTCTTCCCATAGTTCCTTGCAAAGTGGAGTGCTAAAGGCTTAACAAGTCTCCACACACCTATATGGTGGTCTCTCCCTAAGGAGTGACAATATCCCCTGAACCCTGTCTAAGCCTCTCACCTCTACCAGGTTATAGTCCTCTCTACATCGGGCTGATGAGATCCAACCAGATCAAAACAGCTGTCCTCGATTGAGAGACTATAACCTGGTAATAATCCCAGCGTCATTGCTAAACAAAGGCCTCTTGGAAGGTCGGGCATGAGGCTAAAGGGAGCAGCCATTATTGGGTTATTTCACTGGAATCCTGTCTTAAGACAGGCTTGCACATTCCAGTGAATGCCCTCTATTGGTTTGCAACAATGAGGCAGCAACTGTCTTCCTAATTACATCATGGAAGGTGGATTTGCATATTCTTCCCATAGTTCCTTGCAAAGTGGAGTGCTAAAGGCTTAACAAGTCTCCACACACCTATATGGTGGTCTCTCCCTAAGGAGTGACAATATCCCCTGAACCCTGTCTAAGCCTCTCACCTCTACCAGGTTATAGTCCTCTCTTCATCGGGCTGATGAGATCCAACCAGATCGAAACAGATGTCCTCGATTGAGAGACTATAACCTGGTAATAATCCCAGCGTCATTGCTAAACAAAGGCCTCTTGGAAGGTCGGGCATGAGGCTAAAGGGAGCAGCCATTATTGGGTTATTTCACTGGAATCCTGTCTTAAGACAGGCTTGCACATTCCAGTGAACGCCCTCTATTGGTTTGCAACAATGAGGCAGCAACTGTCTTCCTAATTACATCATGGAAGGTGGATTTGCATATTCTTCCCATAGTTCCTTGCAAAGTGGAGTGCTAAAGGCTTAACAAGTCTCCACACACCTATATGGTGGTCTCTCCCTAAGGAGTGACAATATCCCCTGAACCCTGTCTAAGCCTCTCACCTCTACCAGGTTATAGTCCTCTCTACATCGGGCTGATGAGATCCAACCAGATCAAAACAGCTGTCCTCGATTGAGAGACTATAACCTGGTAATAATCCCAGCGTCATTGCTAAACAAAGGCCTCTTGGAAGGTCGGGCATGAGGCTAAAGGGAGCAGCCATTATTGGGTTATTTCACTGGAATCCTGTCTTAAGACAGGCTTGCACATTCCAGTGAGCGCCCTCTATTGGTTTGCAACAATGAGGCAGCAACTGTCTTCCTAATTACATCATGGAAGGCGGATTTGCATATTCTTCCCATAGTTCCTTGCAAAGTGGAGTGCTAAAGGCTTAACAAGTCTCCACACACCTATATGGTGGTCTCTCCCTAAGGAGTGACAATATCCCCTGAATAGTGGACTTGGTGACTCTCCTGAGTCGAATGGTGGGATCCCCTGAAACGAAGCATTTTTTCCCCATAAACTATAATGGGGTTCGATATTCATTCGAATAGTCGAATATTGAGCGGCTACTCGAAACGAATATCGAACATTTTACTGTTCGCTCATCTCTAATAAACATACATTATATACATTAGCACAAAGTAGTGTGAAGTGAAAGACAGACTGCAGGATGACCCCATTACACAGAATGTGTTTGCTCTCTGTTATCAGGCAGACGGATCGCAAAGCTGGATTTTATTTTAGATTTATCGGGGCAAATGTGGGCATGGCTTTCATGGACAGAGGCATTGGCATCACCCTGACATTGCTTAGCACCAGGAATCCTTAATGCCAAGCAACATTTGTCTGCCGTCAGCGCTGGTTACACCATTTATTTACATGGTAGCGAAGCATTAGGCAATGATGGCGCTGCTTAGTGAATATATATATATATATGCCCCTATGTGTACAGAGCCCTACAGAGCTGGACAACCTTCACTTGACTTCGGCTTTATTACAATAGTTTCTATGAAGTAGGCTTCTATGGAAATCCGGAGTAACTTCTCAGTAAACAGTGCGGTTTTATTAGAATATAGATGTATATATTCTCTGCCTATTGTATAGAGTCATGTGATCACTGTATACACTGCCGGCCATTCAGCACTTGCCCAGATGACATTATCACAGTCCGGAATTCCTCAGAATCCTGATGACATCATGAAGCCGGTGACATCACAGTGTACTGTACAATCTATATAACTTGGGGAATGTCCTGGAGGAAGCTGAGGGTTTTACAGATGGAGAGAGTGATGGATGCCATAAATGTGCTATTCGTTTTTCTGACAATTTCCCAAAGATTTGCGGACGGGAGGCCGACCATGACACCTGCAGGTACAGTAATGGACATTCATAGCTGGGGGGCTTTACAGGTGGCTGTTTGGAGGGGGGAGGGGGGTCAGGAATTTCCTTGTGTGTTATTCTCCTCATGTAATGATCTATTACTAAGAGGTTCTGCAGCAGACAATGTGTGCATTGTAGGTATTGTAGCAAACCCTCAGCAGTGAAAAGTATTAGTTACAAATATAGAAGTGTTGGCATTGGGTATAACATAAGGTCTCACCTTTGTGTATTATTCCTTCCTGACAGTGACCACTGACACTGCCACCCTGCGCCCGGCCACCCCCAGTAAGACAAGTGAGTAGACATCATCCTATGTATATGTATAGCCTATATATCTTTCCAGCTGCTTGGGAACTACAACTCCCAACATGCCTTGTCAATGACAGACCATAATAGAATGTGTTATCACCATGACAGTCATAGGGATCTATGTGAGGAGTTCTCAGATTCCATGATGTCTTATCAACCATCTTGTTTCTTTCTTTCCAGATCTTGCGTACATGATTATTCCTATATTAATTATTTGCGCCAAAATCTTCTTTTGGTAAGTTTCTGGCATCTTTTCACGAAATATCCAATGTAGTATGGTGATAATGTAGTGCAAGGTGGAGGGTTATATCATGTCAGACCTACAGGGGGCGATGTGACTCCTGGGTAATAATCTGCTTGTGCTATGACATCTGATCCATATCATGTCTGTGATATCTAGCGCCCCCTGTATTGTGCCCTGTATAGTAACACATGAGGTGAGGAAGGGCTTCTAGGGTCTCCCCATAACCAGGAGGGGGCGCTCCATATATTGCTGTATCTCATGAGTTTTTCTTGTTATTCCAGGTGCTACAAATGTAGAAAAGGAAAAAAAGAAGAGAAAGAGAAGTTCGACTTAAAAGAAGTCATCGTTGAGACGCTGGGTAAGAATATAACCCTGACAGCGGGTGTATATGGCACCCCAACTATGACATGTCACTTATAGCACTGCTGCCAATGGGCCCCCCGGTATGGCCTGTAGTTATACGCCTGGTGCACATAGGACATGTAGTATAGGGCCAGAAATTGGAAGGTTCCCTCTAAGTATAGAAGCGGTGTAGTTTAGGAGAACAGAGATCCCCCCTGTACTCCAGGTGTAGCAGGGCTTGTTAGTAATATCACTAGGACTACTAAGAATCCAGAAGATTTACCTGCAGTCCTATGTAAGATCAGTAATAAGACTTTATAGCGCCACCATGAGGAGATGTTCCGCATTACCCAGTCAGCTCTGCTACATCTAGAAGCCCATCCATTGGCCACTACTAATAATAGACACTTATTGATACCAAAGAGCAGAGTATACAGAAGCCAAATAAACATAAAGACAAGCCCGGGCTCCTGTATAATGGACACACATGTCTCTCCTCTTCTGATGGCTTCTGTTTTATGTTGTAGTTACTACAGCAATGAAGAAATGTCAGGCAGATGTAAAGAAGAGCGCGGATCCGGAACCTGGTAAGAATGACTAAGAACCCTGAGAAGGTTGTGTGTGACCCCAATCTATAGCAGACTGTCCCTGTCATATATGACCTGTAAGGCTCCTCCTGACTATAGTCAATAGGAATAGTCACATGTCCAAAATGATCCAAAACCATCAAGTGATCTGCTGTGAAGGACACTGACTATCTGACACCATTCTCATTATGGATTCTCTATTTGTAGACAACGAGGAGGACGACAAGGAGGAATGGCTGTATCTCATTAGGCCAGGACTACCACCAAGATGGATGAAGAGAAAAGAGATAGAAGAGCTACCACAACCAATCCGAATTCTACCGGAACCAACACCTGCAAAGAAACAAAAAAAGACAAAGCGTTCTCATAGGAGAAGAGCTCAGAAGAGCTGCAGTCTAAGCTGTGGTTGTGGAAGGAGAAAATCTACGAAGAAGAGAAAGAAGAAACAACCTAAATAAATGGGATTGTTTCTTTCCAGTTGATGGGATGTTTGTAGTGACTTCTCTCCGGCTTATTTCCTGATGGATGTCTCCATACTTCCTTCCTTATTGGTAAAACCTTCACCGGTTAAGGACCAGGTCTAAAAGTGCCTTAAGGACCAGACCTCATTTCTCCAAACTGACATGTGTCACTTTATATGGCAAGAACTTTGAGACGCTATACCTTACACAAGTCATTTTGAGAATATTTTTACATGACACATTGTACTTCATGTTAGAGGTAAACATCAGAGATGAGCGAACAGTAAAATATTCGATATTCGTTTCGAATAGCCGCTCAATATTCGACTATTCGAACGAATATCGAACCCCATTATAGTCTATGGGGAAAAATGCTTCGCTTCAGGAGATCCCACCATTCGACTCAGGAGAGTCACCAAGTCCACTATGACACCCCAGAAAATGATGCCAACACCCTGGAGTGCAGCTGGGACAGCAGGGGAAGCATAAAACAAACAACACCGAGCCGATCCTCGTGTATTACCACTGGAAGAAAATGTGGTTTAAATGTAGAGACAAGTGCTTGCTCACCTGGGTGGGTTGTGAGGAAGTCACAACAACCCAAATAACCTTGAGAGCAAGCAAGTCCAGGGTATGTAGAATAAGGTGGAGGGCAGCAGCTGCAGGACTGTTACACGAATGGGAACGTACAATGAAAAATTGGGGCCGGCCTGATAAAATGCTCAGCCTGAAGAACAGCGCTCACCCAGAAGATGACAGAAATTTCTTTAATAACAAATGGAACAGCACAACGCGTTTCGGACATATGGTAGTCCTTCCTCAAGTGCACAGTCACTTCAAGCAACATAGATATATACATAAGAAATATTAAAAATCATCAACCAATAGGAATAAAAAATAATAAAAAAGAACAGCAACTGTATGACAAATGAAATACCATAGAGTGACTTGGGTAATGAATAAAAAACTAAAAATTGCTCAATGGAAAGAGAGAGCCCCAATACTATAATACATTTTCTTTTTAGTGAGCCAGAAAACACATAGTTCCAAAGTAGTAACATTATACCCAGCATAGGCAATAGTCTATTGATAAACACTTCACACCAGATATATATTAGACGGCTAGCACCTTGTGCCTAGAAAGGAACAGGGCTCCGTAGCTAGATCATAATCAATAAAACAACATGAATAAAACAACATGAAATCTTTGTCTTACCTGGCCTGGATGGCTCCAAACATGTATCTCCAGGCTAAAGGTCAGCTATTTAACACACACAGGTGGAGAAAGGGGGCGGGAGAACACTTCCCACACTTAACTAGTGTCAGGCTTGCACATGCCGGCCTAGCCCGGCGTCTGGATAATCTCAGTGCGCAAGCGCCAATCTCCAGGCTGTGTGCATGCGTACCATGCGCCCGAGCCCTGCCGGCAACCGACCAGCGTGACAGGGCAGCAGTATAGAGCCGGCAGCAGAAAGGATGGGAGACAGGTGAATCAGCCTGCTCCAACTACTATGTGTGATAATAGAGGAGTAACTACATATTCTCCCCATGTGTTAATATGGACTCATTGCACTGAATAATATAATATATATACATAAATTAATGAATACATAAATGAATAAATAATTATACTCAAAATAAATATATTGGTTAAAATAGTAGAATTAAAAATCAGGGAAAAGCAGGGGAAGCATGTCTGGGGGCATCTAACAAGCCCAAGTCACTGTATTACGTCGGGATCCCTGTCAGATTGCGATATGCACGAGCTGACTTTTTTCCATAGGAATGCATTGACCAGCGTTGATTGGCCAAAGAATTCAGCCAATCAATGCTGGTCAATGCATTCCTATGCTGAGATGTAGCAGTGTGGAGTCTGTGAGGAGGCAGAGTCTAAGTCAGACCAGAATGGAGACTGCTGTGGACCGCTCTTAGACTCTGCCTCCACCGGCAGAACCAACGTTGATTAGCCAAATGCTATAGCATTCAGCCAATCAATGCTGGTCAATGCATTCCTATCCGAGATGAAGCAGAGCTGGCTGTTCGCTGAGCTTGACTACTCCGGAGTAGTCAAGCTGAGCGCACGGCCCAATGTAGCAGTGCTGGCCGATGTAGCAGTTTAGCAGTGTCCGATGTAGCAGTTCTGAGTGTGCAGCAGGGTTCAGCACACATTTTTTTATCAAGCTTTTTATAAACAGCTTCTATGCCTTCCCGTATTTTAACTAAACATTTCTTTCTTTCCCACCTCCAGATTAGCATTACATGAAATTACATCATTCATTATTGTTGCCTTTTCTGAAACCATATTAATTTCACTCATTTGTTCCATATGTACCACAGCATTACACTGTTTTACCCCCAAGTCCCACATGTCCATAGTCTCTATAGCAGGGATCCTCAAACTTTTAAAAGGTGGGTCAGGTCACTGTCCCTCGGACCATTGGAGGGCCGGAATATAGTTTAAAGGGATTCTACCATTAAAATCACATTTTTTCTCGATAACACATAGGAATTAAGAAAGCCTCTTCTTCTCCTACCTTTCGATTTCTTCTTTGCCCCGCTGTTTGGTTAAAATTCCGTTTTCTGTCGGTATGCAAATGAGTTATCTTGCAGCACTGGGGGCATCCCCAATACTGCGCGAGAACTCTCCAGCGCCGCCTCCAACTTCTTCTGGAACGTTGTCTTTATGCGTCTTCTTCTGGTGCAGTCAGAGCCGACTGAGCATGCCCACAGGCCACAAGAAAATGACCGCTTACTTACTGTGCAAGCGACCATTTTTCTTGTGGCCGCAGGCACGTGCAGTCGGCTCTGAGCGAGGCCCAAGGCGTACAAGTTTCACCGCCTGTACCGGAAGAAGACGCATGAAGATGACGTTCCAGAAGAAGATAGAGGTGGCGCTGGAGAGTTCTCTCGCAGCATTGGGGACGCTCCCAGTGCTGCAAGAGAACTCATTTGCATACCGACAGGAAACGGAATTTTAACTGAACGGTGGCACGGAGAAGAATAGCCTTTCTTAAGGCTATTCTGACGTGTCAACGACAAAAAGAAGTTTTTAATGGTAGAATCCCTTTAAAGCTGAGCCAGCGGAATGCACACACCAAACACAAGTGTGAGCGCCCCCTGAGGTGTTATTAATCCTACAGTAAGATATTATAGTGCTTACTTCAGGGGGCACAGATAGGGTCTGGGATCCAGGACATCAGCAGGCACTAAACCAAACTAGTGAGGTGGCTTTGTCCACTGTAATTTGGGCTGCCTCAGGTCAGGTCACGTTGCTGTGGTGACCTGACTGACGAAGTGACGCGGAGGGGTACAATTGACTATACCGGGCCAGGCCATGGAGACAGCGCGCTTCACTTTACTGATTGGAGGGCACCACTCCTGATGTCTGCGCGATCTGCTCGGTCTCCGGTGTCCGCCTGTGTCCTTGTGTCACATCGCAAGTATGCCATGTAAGGAGGATACCGGAGGCAGATCACCATCATACATCATACATGCAATGTGACAGGAGGACACAGGCGGACACCGGAGGCAGAGCAGATCGCGCAGACATCAGGAGTGGTGCCCTCCAATAGGTGAAGTGAAGCGCGCTACATGGCCCGGACCGAGCTCCCCAGGAGCTTCATTATAAATGCGCGCCTGCCGGTGGTGCAGGCGGGCCGGACAGATGTGCTCGGCGGGCCGCATGTGGCCTGCGGGCCGTAGTTTGAGGACCCCTGCTCTATAGGCTGAGCTCCAACAAGTAAGGACCCAGTAGCATCCACCTGAAACAAAGTAATGGGCACTGAAAAAAAGTCAGAGTTATTTTCAGCAGTTTTTAAATCCGGACTTGATACTTCCTCTTTAGAGATGAGCGAACAGTAAAATATTCGATGTTTGTTATTCGTTTCGAATAGCATCTCAATATTCGACTATTCGAACGAATATCGAACCCCATTATAGTCTGTGGGAGAAAATGCTTCATTTCAGGGGATCCCACCATTCCACTCAGGAGGTTTACAAAGTCCACTATGACACCCCAGGAAATGATGCCAACACCTCTACAATGCAACTGGGACAGCAGGGGAAGCATGTCTGGGGGCATCTAACACACCAAAGACCCTCTATTACCCCAACATCACAGCCTAACAACTACACACTTTCCACATTCCCAAAAACCTCTATCAAAGTGGGAAAATACCTGGAAACCTTCTTTACTCCCCAAATGGATGGACACAAACTCCAATTTAAGCTCAAAAACCATTAACAAGCCCCCCTTTGAATCACATTGCCCATGACAACCACAGATGGAATAAGCAATGGAAAATCCAACAGTCCCCACCCTGAACTGTCATTGTGGATGTGTGTGAGATATGGTAAGACCTTCCAAAATTCACTTTTCTAGCCCATAGCCCTTCCAAATTAAGTTACAGGCCCTTAAGCTAAGCTACCAGCAGAGATTGAGGCCCTTCAGGTGACTTCAGCCTCTACCTGCAGAGTTTTAGGCCCTTTAACTTAGTTCAGCCTTGCACCAGCAGAGATTTGTTGTTTTTTTGGGTGAGTTGAGCCTTTAAAAAGCAGAGATTCAGATTTTGTCCCTTAGGCTGTATTCACACAGAGTAACGCCAGGCGTTTTTTGTGTGTTTTTTGCACATAGCGCCGCGTTTACGCCGCGTAGCGCCGCGTTAACGCCGTGTATACGCCGCGTTAACGCCGGGCAACGCCACCGCTAAATAGCGCGGCGTATACGCGGCGTATACGCGGCGCTACGCGGCGTAAACGCGGCGCTATGTGCAAAAAACACACAAAAAACGCCTGGCGTTACTCTGTGTGAATACAGCCTTAGAGTGAGTAGAGCCTTTAAAAAGCAGTGTTTTTGGCCCTTGGCATGAGTAGAGCCTCGCACCATTCATTCGAATAGTCGAATATTGAGTGGCTATTCGAAACGAATATCGAATAATGAACATTTTACTCCGGAGTAGCCGAGCTGAGCGCACGGCCCGATGTAGCAGTGCTGGCCGATGTAGCAGTGTCCGATGTAGCAGTCTGATGCAGCAGAGCTGAGTGTGTAGCAGGTTCAGCTGAAAAAGTCAGCTCACGCAGATCCGAACATAATACAGTGACTTGGCCTTGTTAGATGCCCCCAGACATGCTTCCCCTGCTGTCCCAGTGTCATTCCAGGGTGTTGGCAGCATTTCCTGGGGTGTCATAGTGGACTTGGTGACTCTTCTGAGTCGAATGGTGGGATCCCCTAAAACGAAGCATTTTTCCCCATAGACTATAATGGGGTTCGATATTCGTTCGAATAGTCAAATATTGAGCGGCTATTCGAAACGAATATCGAATATCGAACATTTTACTGTTCGCTCATCTCTAATAAACATACATTATATACGTTAGCACAAAGTAGTGTGAAGTGAAAGACAGACTGCAGGATGACCCCATTACACAGAATGTGTTTGCTCTCTGTTATCAGGCAGACGTATTGCAAAGCTGGTTTTTATTTTAGATTTATCGGGGCAAATGTGGACATGGCTTTCATGGACAGAGGCATTGGCATCACCCAGACAGCAAAACGGAGCAGACCCGAAGGGGTAGTGTAGTGCAGCTCATGACAATAAAGGGGATGAGGAGCAGACAGGGACAAGTTAAGGTGAAAAGGTGATAAGGAGGGCAAGGGGAGGGGGAGTGGGCTAGCTAGGGGATATTTAGAAAATAAAGTAGTGAAGCAGGGCTCATTCTAACAGGAGAAATCGTGAGGAAAAGTTGTCTACTCACCATGGCTGATTTGGATGTGCTGCTCCAGGAGATCAGGCAGGTTGCCCTCCAAAATGGGTCCGGCTGGCTTCAGGAGCGGTTTCTGGGGGCCCCTCCGGCGGTGGCTTCTCCAGCTGCTGGTAGGGATTCTCGGCCGCCCCTTCGGCGTGCCCGTCCACCTGAACGGCTCAGTCCAGAGCTGTCCCCGCTGCCCAGGCGCCGCAGAAGGAGCCCCGCAAGGGACCCTCCGGCACCGTCTCCTCGTCGGCATGCCCCGTCGGCCGGGAGCGGTGTGGGGAGGAATCCTGCTCAGCGGCCTGGGCGTGCGGCTCCGGGGGGATCCCGACGTGTGTCCCCCTCCCCCCGGCGTCAGGATCGTGCTGCAGCTGCTATGGCCGTCCCCCTTGCTGATGATCCGGGCAGGGGGCGGGCTCGAAGAGACCGGAGGTCCGGCGGTGCTCCGGAGCCTCTCCTGACTCCCCCGATGTCTGCCCCGTCTGCTTCTGCTGAGGGCCGGGTGTCCTGCCCGGCCCTGGATGCTGCGGCCTCACCGGAAGTCCTCGGCCGGCGGCCATCTTGGGACTCCCAGGTGCAGGCTGGCGGTGGGGCGGGTGCTGCCGGAGTTAGCCCTGCCCTCTTCGATGACGAGGATCCGGCGTCTGAGGACGAGGAAGGGGAGGAGTCTTTGCCCCCGCCCCCTCCACCGCATCTATGGAGCCTAGGAACGCCCGGGGAGCGGGCTGGCTGCAGGAGCAGCCCGACAGGACCTTCTCCTGCTGCGGGTGGTGCCTCGCCGGCCTGTCATCGTGGGAGCCCAGCTGTTTCTGCTCCTCCTGCTTCAAGTGGATCGTCAGGAGGGACGGCTGCCGGGGCCCGGATCCCTGCTCCAGCTGGTGAGTGTGACCTCACACCTTCTGCTGCAGTTAGGGGAGGGGAGGGCGATACTGCTTTATTGTTATCTGAGTTGCGGGGTTGTTTGCAGGGATTTCAGAAGTTGTTAGGTGCTGGGGTGGGTGTTAGTGTGGGTTCCCCGGCGGGTGTTTGGGGGGTGGGGGGTCAGTTACTGTCCCCGTCCCCTGGGGTTGGCGTGGGTGCATGTTGTGGAGGGGGTCCCTCATGTGGTGTTCGCTCGTCCCCGGCGGTTGCTGATGCCTGTGGTGGGGGGGGTCTGCGGGCGCGTGCCAGGCGGGGCCCTCTGGTTCGGTGGCGGGGGCGGTCAGCGCCGACGGGGTGGTGACGGTGTCTGGGGCTGAGGCGGCTAAACTTAAGGATGATGTCCGCATGGCGGACTCCGCAAAGGGGGAGGTTTATGTCTGTTTCGAGGGGCCGCTGGGGGCCCATTTGAAGCAAGAAGTGCGTGAAAAAATTTGGAAAGGGGAGTATGTGGAAATTTTTTCCCTTCTCCCCCTGGAAAAATTTAATTTGGATCGGGTGAAGCCCGACGAATGCAAGAAGGAGGAGGAGGAGGAAAGGCGCCGTTATAGGCTGATTCCTCGTACTTTTTCTAACTGGCTGCAAGCCTTCTACATTCTGGCCAGTGTCATAGGGGAGAAGGCGCCTGAGAACTGTTCGGCGTTGTTTTGCTATCTTGATGCGGTTGGGGAGGCGTACAGGGTCTATGGGGGCAATGCGTGGCTCCATTATGACGAGCACTTCCGTCAGAGGAAGGCGATTCGTCCTGCCTTATGCTGGGACCACAAGGATATTGCCTCTTGGATGAAGTTGATGGCTGCCCCTAAAGGGGGCGCGGGTCAGTCCTTTCGTGACGGCTCCGGCGGTTCCGGGTCTCCGGCGGGACGATCGTCAGGTGGTGGTAAAGGGTGTTGCTGGCAGTTTAACGAGGGTCAGTGCAAGTTTGGCAACGACTGTCGTTTCAAACATGAGTGCTCCGGTTGTGGGGGAGCTTCGAAAAAGGGTAAGGGGAAAGGTGGGGACTCTGAGGACAAGAGGGGCGACACCGGTGAGGGTCGAAAGGATGGCGGAATGGCTAGGGCGTTATCCAAGTAAGGCGGCGGCGTTGCGCTTGTTGCTGGGGTTTGCTGTTGGTTTTCACATTCCTTGTTCTAATTTGGGGGGAGGGGGGGAGCCTCGTAATCTGGCGTCGGCAGTGGCGCACCCCGACATGGTTACGGCGAAGTTGGCGAAGGAGGTGGAATTGGGTCGTATGGCGGGCCCCTTTGATCGTCCTCCTCTTGAGGGCCTTCGGGTCTCTCCTTTAGGTGTGGTTCCAAAAAAGGAGCCTCATAAGTTCCGCCTCATTCACCATCTGTCGTATCCGGAAGGGGGTTCCGTGAATGACGGTATTGATCCCGAGCTGTGTGCGGTGTCATATGCGTCCTTTGATGCGGCTTTGGCCTGGGTTAGGAGGTATGGGGTGGGGACGCTGCTTGCTAAGACTGACATAGAGGCGGCCTTCAGACTTTTACCGGTGCACCCGGATAGCTTCCACCTTCTCGGGTGCAAATGGCAGGATGGTTACTTTGTTGATAAATGTTTGCCTATGGGGTGCTCTATCTCCTGCGCCTACTTTGAGGAGTTCAGCACCTTTCTAGAATGGGTAGTGCGGCAGCGTGCTCAAGTGGACTCAGTGCTGCACTATCTGGATGACTTCCTGTTCATTGGCCCTCCGGGTACGTGGGTTTGTCCTTTACTGCTGCAGTCTATGGAGGAGACTTGCAGTAGTTTTGGCATACCGTTGGCGCCGGACAAGACGGAGGGGCCGGCTACTGTGGTCAAATTTTTGGGCATTGTTATAGACACTGAGAGGCTAGAGTGCCGGCTGCCGGATGACAAATTGATCGAGTTGCGGGATTTGGTAGGTAGGGCGGTGCGACACAGGAAACTTAGGCTGCGTGAGTTGCAGTCCCTGTTGGGGCGCCTTAATTTTGCTTGTCGCATCATGCCCATGGGTAGGGTGTTTTGCCGGCGCCTGGCTGCGGCCACGGCGGGCGTTCGGCGTCCTTTCCATTTTGTTCGTTTGGGGGTTGAGTTGCGGGAGGATTTACTGGTTTGGGAGGGGTTTCTGGCTCGGTATAATGGGCGGTCGCTCCTGCAGGCGGCCCTTGTCTCTAATGTAGATCTGGAGTTGTTTACCGATGCATCTGGGGCCCAAGGGTTTGGGGCCTACTTTCAGGGTCAGTGGTGTGCAGGGGTATGGCCTCAGGCTTGGCGTGAAGCAGGGTGGGTGCGTAATTTGGCCTTGTTAGAGCTTTTCCCCATTGTGGTGGCGGCGACGGTTTGGGGTGATAGGCTGCGGGACCGCAGGGTGTGTTTCCTTTGTGATAACCTTGGGGTAGTGCAGGCTATTAATTCACAGACTGCGCGTTCCCCTCCGGTGGTTCGTTTGCTGCGTCGCCTGGTGTTGCGGGGGTTGGAGCTCAACGCGCACTTTGTTGCTGTACACCTGCCAGGTTCCACTAATGTTATAGCAGATTCCATCTCTCGGTTTCAGTGGGACCGTTTTCGAGAGGCGGCGCCGGAAGCGGAGGCGGCAGGGATCCCGTGTCCGGAGGAGCTGTGGTCGCTGGTTTGAGTGTGGCAATGTCCCTGGTGCGGCGGTCCTTGGGGGAAGCTACGTGGAGGGGTTACTCTCGCGTTTGGTCGGAGTGGGAACTGCTGCTGGGGGAGTTGCACTAGTCGAATGTCCCAGATGACTTGGAGGCGTCTTTGTTGGTGTTTGTTGGGGCGGCTTTTAGTGCTGGGGTTTCTCCGTCCGGGCTGTCCAGGCGGCTGTCTGCCTTAGCCTTTTGGTTTAAGTTTAGGGGTATGCGGGATGCCACGAAGAACTTTTTGGTTCGGCAGGCTGCCAGGGGTTTTCGCCGAGGGTCGGCGACCAGGGATAGTAGGCGCCCGCTGACTTTTTCGATTTTGACGGATCTTGTGGGGGTGTTGGGGCGTTTTTGTGTGTCGGGGTACGAGGTGGCCCTGTTTAGGTTGGCATTTTGCTTAGCGTTCTTTGGGGCCTTTCGGATTTCGGAATTAGTGTCGCGGAGCCGGGTTTGCCCAGGGGGTTTGTTATTGGAGGACTGCAGGCTTTTGGGGGACGAATTAGCTTGCCGTATCCGGCACTCTAAAACCGATCAGGAGGGCAGGGGTTTGGTAGTGCGACTGTGTCGCCTGGGGGGGTCGGCGGTTTGCCCTGTCAGTTGTTTTGAGGCTTTCTTGCAGGTCCGGCCTTTGGGGGGCGTGTCCTTGCTTGTGCATGGGGACGGGTCTTGTCTGTCCAAGTTTCAGTTTGTCCAGGTTTTGCGCAAGGGCCTCGGGTTTTTGGGCCTGTCTTCCGGGGATTTTAGTTCCCATTCCTTTCGGATAGGGGCCGCCACTGAGGCGGCGCGCTGGGGACTTCCGGAGGATGCCATCCGGTGTATCGGGAGGTGGGAGTCTGATCGTTTTCGGTTGTATGTGAGGCCTCATTTGCTGTGAGTTGTGGTTGGGCGGGAACGGGGATGCTGGGGTCCTTTTGCTGTTTTTTATGTTTCTGTTTTGTTGTGTTTCAGGTTCATCCCCGTGTTTGGTCTGGATCATCGGCCATTCATATGTTCATTGGGGTGGTGTTCGTGCCGATGCACGGCCTTCTGGGCGACAGCTGGGCTTTGAGAGATCGGCGGTGCAAGTTAAGTGGATTGGGGTCAGGGGCCTGCTGTGGTCCCGGTTGTTGGGAGAGCTGCAGTACTACGTGGACATGGATAGGGCCCCCGACGTTCTGGTGGTTCACGCTGGGGGGAATGATTTGGGGCTGCGTGCCGCCAGGGAGGTGACTCGGGACATCAAGTTGGACCTGATGCGTTTGTGGGTGACGTTTCCCGGTTTGATAGTGGTGTGGTCTGACGTGGTGGCTCGGTTGTCCTGGCGGCACGCTCGTTCTCCTTCGGGTATTAATAGAGCCCGGATTAAGCTCAATAAGAGGGTGGGCCGGTTTGTGGCCCGCAATGGGGGTTTGGTGGTCCGACATCGGGAGCTTGAGGTGGCATCGCCTGATTTGTTTCGGCCCGATGGGGTGCATCTTAACGTCATTGGTCTAGATATTTGGTTGTTGGCCATTCAAGATGGCGTTGAGAGAGCGGTGCGGTTGTGGGGAGATGAGCGGGTGTGAGGTGTCACTCCCGCCCGTCGTGGCGTGGTCAGGAGGGGTCTTTGTAGGCAAGAAACGGGGGTGGAGGACAAAAAGGGGGGTAACTCCACCCACTCGTTTAATTGGATGCTGATTGCTAAGTCCTGAGGCAGGGTACCCAGGACGGGTTGACACTCTGGTGTTGGTGCCCCTGGGCTAGGTGTTCACGGCCAAGGGTAATAGCCGGAGTCTATATATCGAATGCTTGGGGAAGAATTGCCTTCAGAGATCCCTCCTTATGTTAGGTTTTGAATATTGTGGGGAAGAAAGGGTTTCTTATATGATATTATCAATATTGGAATGTTTCAAGGATACTTTGCTGTTATGGTGTTAATAAACATGGCCGCTGTGGCCTTTACTCCCAAACTTGTGTGTCATTGTACTTAATGGGGTTATTAAGGTCAAAGGGGGTGGAGTTTGGGTCACAGCTCTTACTAGACCATTTTATTAGTCATGACATTGCTTAGCACCAGGACACCTTAATGCCAAGCAACATTTGTCTGCCATCAGCGCTGGTTACACCATTTATTTACATGGTAGCGAAGCATTAGGCAATGATGGCGCTGCTTAGTGACTGATATATATATATATATATATATATATATATATATATATATATATATATATATGCCCCTATGTGTACAGAGCCCTACAGAGCTGGACAACCTTCACTTGACTTCGGCTTTATTGTAATAGTTTCTATGAAGTAGGCTTCTATGGAAATCCGGAGTAACTTCTCAGTAAACAGTGCGGTTTTATTAGAATATAGATGTATATATCCTCTGCCTATTGTATAGAGTCATGTGATCACTGTATACACTGCCGGCCATTCAGCACTTGCCCAGATGACATTATCACAGTCCGGAATTCCTCAGAATCCTGATGACATCATGAAGCCGGTGACATCACAGTGTACTGTACAATCTATATAACTTGGGGAATGTCCTGGAGGAAGCTGAGGGTTTTACAGATGGAGAGAGTGATGGATGCCATAAATGTGCTATTCGTTTTTCTGACAATTTCCCAAAGATTTGCGGACGGGAGGCCGACCATGACACCTGCAGGTACAGTAATGGACATTCATAGCTGGGGGGCTTTACAGGTGGCTGTTTGGAGGGGGGAGGGGGGTCAGGAATTTCCTTGTGTGTTATTCTCCTCATGTAATGATCTATTACTAAGAGGTTCTGCAGCAGACAATGTGTGCATTGTAGGTATTGTAGCAAACCCTCAGCAGTGAAAAGTATTAGTTACAAATATAGAAGTGTTGGCATTGGGTATAACATAAGGTCTCACCTTTGTGTATTATTCCTTCCTGACAGTGACCACTGACACTGCCACCCTGCGCCCGGCCACCCCCAGTAAGACAAGTGAGTAGACATCATCCTATGTATATGTATAGCCTATATACACTCACCGGCCACTTTATTAGGTACACCTGTCCAACTGCTCGTTAACACTTAATTTCTAATCAGCCAATCACATGGCGGCAACTCAGTGCATTTAGACATGTAGACATGGTCAAGACAATCTCCTGCAGTTCAAACCGAGCATCAGTATGGGGAAGAAAGGTGATTTGAGTGCCTTTGAACGTGGCATGGTTGTTGGTGCCAGAAGGGCTGGTCTGAGTATTTCAGAAACTGCTGATCTACTGGGATTTTCACGCACAACCATCTCTAGGGTTTACAGAGAATAGTCCGAAAAAGAAAAAACATCCAGTGAGCGGCAGTTCTGTGGGCGGAAATGCGTTGTTGATGCCAGAGGTCAGAGGAGAATGGCCAGACTGGTTCGAGCTGATAGAAAGGCAACAGTGACTCAAATAGCCATCCGTTACAACCAAGGTAGCCAGAAGAGCATCTCTGAACGCCGCACAGTACGTCAAACTTTGAGGCAGATGGGCTACAGCAGCAGAAGACCACACCGGGTGCCACTCCTTTCAGCTAAGAACAGGAAACTGAGGCTACAATTTGCACAAGCTCATCGAAATTGGACAATTGAAGATTGGAAAAACGTTGCCTGGTCTGATGAGTCTCGATTTCTGCTGCGACATTCGGATGGTAGGGTCAGAATTTGGCGTCAACAACATGAAAGCATGGATCCATCCTGCCTTGTATCAACGGTTCAGGCTGGTGGTGGTGGTGTCATGGTGTGAGGAATATTTTCTTGGCACTCTTTGGGCCCCTTGGTACCAATTGAGCATCGTTGCAACGCCAAAGCCTACCTGAGTATTGTTGCTGACCATGTCCATCCCTTTATGACCACAATGTACCCAACATCTGATGGCTACTTTCAGCAGGATAATGCAATGCCATGTCATAAAGCTGGAATCATCTCAGACTGGTTTCTTGAACATGACAATGAGTTCACTGTACTCCAATGGCCTCCACAGTCACCAGATCTCAATCCAATAGAGCATCTTTGGGATGTGGTGGAACGGGAGATTCGCATCATGGATGTGCAGCCGACAAATCTGCGGCAACTGTGTGATGCCATCATGTCAATATGGACCAAAATCTCTGAGGAATGCTTCCAGCACCTTGTTGAATCTATGCCACGAAGAATTGAGGCAGTTCTGAAGGCAAAAGGGGGTCCAACCCGTTACTAGCATGGTGTACCTAATAAAGTGGCCGGTGAGTGTATCTTTCCAGCTGCTTGGGAACTACAACTCCCAACATGCCTTGTCAATGACAGACCATAATAGAATGTTTTATCACCATGACAGCCATAGGGATCTATGTGAGGAGTTCTCAGATTCCATGATGTCTTATCAACCATCTTATTTCTTTCTTTCCAGATCTTGCGTACATGATTATTCCTATATTAATTATTTGCGCCAAAATCTTCTTTTGGTAAGTTTCTGGCATCTTTTCACAAAATATCCACAATAGAGCAGTTATGTAGTATGGTGATAATGTAGTGCAAGGTGGAGGGTTATATCATGTCAGACCTACAGGGGGCGATGTGACTCCTGGGTAATAATCTGCTTGTGCTATGACATCTGATCCATATCATGTCTGTGATATCTAGCGCCCCCTGTATTGTGCCCTCTATAGTAACACATGAGGTGAGGAAGGGCTTCTAGGGTCTCCCCATAACCAGGAGGGGGCGCTCCATATATTGCTGTATCTCATGAGTTTTTCTTGTTATTCCAGGTGCTACAAATGTAGAAAAGGAAAAAAAGAAGAGAAAGAGAAGTTCGACTTAAAAGAAGTCATCGTTGAGACGCTGGGTAAGAATATAACCCTGACAGCGGGTGTATATGGCACCCCAACTATGACATGTCACTTATAGCACTGCTGCCAATGGGCCCCCCCGGTATGGCCTGTAGTTATACGCCTGGTGCACATAGGACATGTAGTATAGCTCCAGAAATTGGAAGGTTACCTCTAAGTATAGAAGAGGTGTAGTTTAGGAGAACAGAGATCCCCCCTGTACTCCAGGTGTAGCAGGGCTTGTTAGTAATATCACTAGGACTACTAAGAATCCAGAAGATTTACCTGCAGTCCTATGTAAGATCAGTAATAAGACTTTATAGCGCCACCATGAGGAGATGTTCCGCATTACCCAGTCAGCTCTGCTACATCTATAAGCCCATCCATTGGCCACTACTAATAATAGACACTTATTGATACCAAAGAGCAGAGTATACAGAAGACAAATAAACATAAAGACAAGCCCGGGCTCCTGTATAATGGACACACATGTCTCTCCTCTTCTGATGGCTTCTGTTTTATGTTGTAGTTACTACAGCGATGAAAAAATGTCAGGCAGATGTAAAGAAGAGCGCGGATCCGGAACCTGGTAAGAATGACTAAGAACCCTGAGAAGGTTGTGTGTGACCCCAATCTATAGCAGACTGTCCCTGTCATATATGACCTGTAAGGCTCCTCCTGACTATAGTCAATAGAAATAGTCACATGTCCAAAATGATCCAAAACCATCAAGTGATCTGCTGTGAAGGACACTGACTATCTGACACCATTCTCATTATGGATTCTCTATTTGTAGACAACGAGGAGGACAATGATGAGGAATGGCTATATCTCATTAGGCCAGGACTACCGCCAAGATGGATGAAGAGAAAAGACATAGAAGAGCTACCACAACCAATCCGAATTCTACCGGAACCAACACCTGCAAAGAAGCCAAAAAAGACAAAGCGTTCTCATAGGAGAAGAGCTCAGAAGAGCTGCAGTCTAAGCTGTGGTTGTGGAAGGAGAAAATCTACGAAGAAGAGAAAGAAGAAACAACCTAAATAAATGGGATTGTTTCTTTCCAGTTGATGGGATGTTTGTAGTGACTTCTCTCCGGCTTATTTCCTGATGGATGTCTCCATACTTCCTTATTGGTAAAACCTTCACCGGTTAAGGACCAGGTCTAAAAGTGCCTTAAGGACCAGACCTCATTTCTCCAAACTGACATGTGTCACTTTATATGGCAATAACTTTGAGACGCTATACCGTACACAAGTCATTTTGAGATTATTTTTGCATGACACATTGTACTTCATGTTAGAGGTAAACATTACAGATGAGCGAACAGTAAAATATTCGATATTCGTTTCGAATAGCCACTCAATATTCGACTATTCGAACGAATATTGAACCCCATTATAGTCTATGGGGAAAAATGCTTCGTTTCAGGGGATCCCACCATTCGACTCAGGAGAGTCACCAAGTCCACTATGACACCCCAGGAAATGATGCCAACAGCCTGGAGTGCAACTGGGACAGCAGGGGAAGCATGTCTGGGGGCATCTAACAAGGCCAAGTCACTTTATTACGTCGGGATCCCTGTCAGATTGCGATATGTGCGAGTTGACTTTTTCCCTCAGGAATACATTGAACAGCATTGATTGGCCGAATGCCATATAGAGTACGGCATACAGCCAATCAACATTGGTTCCACCGGAGGCTCGTCTTTGAGGAGGCGGAGTCTAAAATTGGACCATAATGGAGACTGCTGTGGACCACTCAGACTCCACCTCCACCGGCAGAACCAGCGCTGACTGGCTGAATGCTATAGCATTCGGCCAGTCAACACTGGTCAACGCATTCCTATGCCGAGATGTAGCAGTACACCGGAGATGAAGCAGAGCTGAGTGCGCGCTGAACCCTGCTGCACACTCAGCTCTGTTGCATCGGAAAGCACTGCTACATCAGACACTGCTACATCAGACACTGCTACATCAGACACTGCTACATCACACACTGCTACATCAGACACTGCTACATCACACACTGCTATACTGCTACATTGGCCAGCACTGCTACAACGGTGCGTTCAGCTCGTCTACTCCGGAGTAGAATGCCAAGAGTGTGCAAAGCAGGAATCAAAGCAAAAGGTGGCTACTTTGAAGAACCGAGAATATAAGACATATCTTCAGTTGTCTCACACTTTTTTGTTCAGTATATAATTCCACATGTGATAATTCATAGTTTTGATGCCTTCAGTGTGAATCTACAATTGTCATAGTCATGAAAATACAGAAAACTCTCTGAATGAGAAGGTGAGTCCAAACTTTAGGTCTGTACTGTATATTTTATTTATATATAACAACATGTTCTGCAGCAGGTTACAAATGAGAAGGTTCATGTACAAATAAAATGAGACATTACAGTATAACACATCCAGATATGAAACAATTGGAGTGAGAGTCCTGCTCATAAGAGCTTACAATCTATTGGGTGCCTTAAGCGGTAATGTCATGATAAATCCATCTATTATAAAACATGGTAAGACAAGGACAGCGTCATGTGCCGCTCACCAGCTGCTATCTGTGTATGTACGTTTATGGGAATAGAGTGTAGATGTCACTGTTGGATAATGGGATCAGGTTTAAGGTGCTGTAAAAGTGATAGGAATTACAGTAAAGAGGACCTTTCACCACCTCATAGATGTGCGGTATTATATAGCGCTAGAAACCCGGCAGCACACTGAATTCCGTACACTGTTGGCTTTCCCGGTATGCGCCCCGGAGGTGGAGATATTTTCCCACTGTTAAGGACAGCCTTACAGCCTAGCATCATTGATGGACTGTGAGAAATGCGTCTGCCCCAACATTATAAGTCTATGGAAGAATCCTGCCAGGAGGGGAATACCTCAGCACCAGGCAATGATGCTACACTGTAAGGCCCGCCCTTATGACAGTGGAGAGATATCAGTGCTAAAGGGATTCTACCTTTAAAAACTTTTTTTTCTCATTGACATATCGGAATAGCCTTAAGAAAGGCTATTCTTCTCCTACCTTTAGATGTCTTCTTCACCCCGCCGCTCGGTTAAAATTCCACTTTCTGTCTGTATGCAAAGGAGTTCTCTCGCAGCACTGAGGGCATCCCCAATGCTGCGAGAGAACTCTCTCCAGCGCCGCTTCCATCTTCTTCTAGAACGTCCTCTTCATGTGTCTTCTTCCAGCGCTGGGGTCACACTTGTACGCCTGCGCAGTCAGCTCTGCCATCGGGCCGCAGGAAGAGCCGAATGCACATGTTGGCGGCCATGCTTTCGTGGCCGCTTACACAAGCATGTGCAGTATTCTCTGTACTCTGTTGAACTAAAGGATCGTACTGCACATGCTCACGTAAGCGACCACAAAAAACATGGCCGCCGGCATGTGCATTCAGCTCTGTCTGCGGCCTGATGGCAGAGCCGACTGCGTAGGCGTACAAGTTTGACCCCAGTGGCGGAAGAAGATACATGAAGAGGACGTTCCAGAAGAAGATAGAAGTGATGCTGGAGAGAGTTCTCTCGCAGCATTGGGGTCTGCTCCTAGTGCTGTTTGAGTGCTGGGGTCTGCTCCTAGTGCTGCGCGATAACTCATTTGCATACCAACAAAAAAAAACGGAATTTTCACCGAACGGGAGGGCGAAGAAGACATCTAAAGGTAGGAGAAGAATAGCCTTTCTTAAGGCTATTCCTATGTGTCAATGAGAAAAAAAAAGGTTTTTAATGGTAGAATCCCTTTAATGACACCAATATCTCCAGCACCATACTGGGAAAGCCGACAGTGAATCAGTGCACCATCAGCTTTCTAGCAGACATCTATGAGGACATGAAAGGTCCCCCTTATGGGAATGTGATAAGCCTACCTACAAAGATATACTTTTTAGGGCATGTTTAATATTTGTATGAAACTCATTTGGGTAACACATGGTATAGAACCTGTGAACTCAAGAAAAGTCTTGAAGGCAGAAATGGGAGATTTCAATTTTGGAAGAAGTTATGAGGACTAGTAGGGTGGTAGACAGATACGGAATGGGATGTATGGAGGTGCAGTAGGAGTGGAGAGCTTTGTGGGATAGTGTGAGAAGTTTCTACTGCATTTTATGGTGGATGGTTCGTTACGACACTGAGTGACACAGACTGGAGCCATCGATGTAGCAATTGGATACAAAGATTATCCTGGTGCTGCATTAAGAATAGTAGAAAGAAGAAGGGATCAGTAATAAGTCACTATTATCAAGGGCATCAAGAAGAAAGGAGCCAGGAGTCGTCTTCTTCAATTGTGCCAAAGGATGAAGATGAAGATGGGTAGAAAAGCTGCTTGAAATATCCTTTTTATTTCCTGATAGATATTGTCAATTTTTTCTTTGACATACAGTCCTATGAAAAAGTTTGGGCACCCCTATTAATCTTAATCATTTTTAGTTCTAAATATTTTGGTGTTTATAACAGCCATTTCAGTTTGATATATCTAATAACTGATGGACACAGTAATATTTCAGGATTGAAATGAGGTTTATTGTACTAACAGAAAATGTGCAATATGCATTAAACCAAAATTTGACTGGTGCAAAAGTATGGGCACCTCAACAGAAAAGTGACATTAATATTTAGTAGATCCTCCTTTCGCAAAGATAACAGCCTCTAGTCGCTTCCTGTAGCTTTTAATCAGTTCCTGGATCCTGGATAAAGGTATTTTGGACAAACAATTCAAGTTCAGTTAAGTTAGATGGTCGCCGAGCATGGACAGCCCGCTTCAAATCATCCCACAGATGTTCAATGATATTCAGGTCTGGGGACTGGGATGGCCATTCCAGAACATTGTAATTGTTCCTCTGCATGAATGCCTGAGGATTTGGAGCGGTGTTTTGGATCATTGTCTTGCTGAAATATCCATCCCCGGCGTAACTTCAACTTCGTCACTGATTCTTGAACATTATTCTCAAGAATCTGCTGATACTGAGTGGAATCCATGCGACTCTCAACTTTAACAAGATTCCCGATGCCGGCATTGGCCACACAGCCCCAAAGCATGATGGAACCTCCACCAAATTTTACAGTGGGTAGCATGTGTTTTTCTTGGAATGCTGTTTCTTTTTGGACGCCATGCATAACGCCTTTTTTTTATAACCAAACAACTCAATTTTTGTTTCCAAAATGAAGCTGCCTTGTCCAAATGTGCTTTTTCATACCTCAGGCAACTCTATTTGTGGCGTACGTGCAGAAACGGCTTCTTTCTCATCACTCTCCCATACAGCTTCTATTTGTGCAAAGTGCGCTGTATAGTTGACCGATGCACAGTGACACCATCTGCAGCAAGATGATGCTGCAGCTCTTTGGAGGTGGTCTGTGGATTGTCCTTGACTGTTCTCACCATTCTTCTTCTCTGCCTTTCTGATATTTTTCTTGGCCTGCCACTTCTGGGCTTAACAAGAACTGTCCCTGTGGTCTTCCATTTCCTTACTATGTTCCTCACAGTGGAAACTGACAGGTTAAATCTCTGAGAAAACTTTTTGTATCCTTCCCCTGAACAACTATGTTGAACAATCTTTGTTTTCAGATCATTTGAGAGTTGTTTTGAGTAGCCCATGATGCCACTCTTCAGAGGAGATTCAAATAGGAGATCAACTTGCAATTGGCCACCTTAAATACCTTTTCTTATGATTGGATACATCTGGCTATGAAGTTCAAAGCTCACTGAGGTTACAAAACCAATTTTGTGCTTCAGTAAGTCAGTAAAAAGTAGTTAGGGGAATTCAAATCAATAAAATGATAAGGGTGCCCATACTTTTGCACCGGTCAAATTTTGGTTTAATGCATATTGCACATTTTCTGTTAGTACAATAAACCTCATTTCAATCCTGAAATATTACTGTGTCCATCAGTTATTAGATATATCAAACTGAAATGGCTGTTGCAAACACCAAAATATTTAGAACAAAAAATGATTAAGATTTATAGGGGTGCCCAAACTTTTTCATAGGACTGTAAGTGGCCAGGACTTCAGGGCTAAGATCTGTGATGGATGGCTGCACTCAGGGACTAAGGATGGGGTGAAAAGTTTTATAAGAATTAGTTTGGGTGATTGGATAGTGAGGAGATGAGAGAGGACAGAGTTATAGGCTTGGAGCAAGAAATGAAGACAATCTCCTGACAGATGTGATGTTCTCCACACCTCGTGCACCACTGAAGAAAACATGTTTGAGACATTTGCCAAGGTTGCTGCCATCTTTAGTTCAGATCCCAGGGGGTGCTACTTAATTTAGGGCACTTTTTAGGGTTTGTAGTATTTGTTATCCAGATTGAGACAGGAGAGGGAATCGATCGATGGACATGCTGCGATTTCCAAAACAGCGCCGGTTGTCTGCACCCTGGGTTTTTACTGCAAAGTGGGCATGGGTTTTATGTATTTATTTCATATGTAATATGAATTCAGTCATGAAATCTTAAAAAACAACTTCTTCAAAGCTGTCTTAATGTCTTTGTTTCTTAAGGTGCATATGATTGGGTTTAGTGCTGGTGTGAAGATAGTGAAGAGGATTGCTGCTGCTTTGTCTTGGTCTAAAGAATATTTAGTAGATGGTCGAACATAGGTAAAAATGGCTGTCCCATACTGGAGAGAGACGACACAAAGGTGAGCACTACACGTGGACAGAGCGCGTTTTCTTCCATCTGAAGTCTTAATTTTTATCAGAAATCTACTAATACAAATGTAGGAAAGGATTGTTAATATCAAGGTTGTTACAGCGAACGTCCCAGTAACTCTTATGATAAGCTTTAGGTTTAGAGAAGTGTCCGCACAAGCCAACTCAAGCACCGGCTTTATGTCACAGAAGAAATGTTTAATTGTATTTGGTCCACAAAATGGAAGCCTTACAGTCATTATGGTGTGAAGCAATGAATGTAGAAATCCAATCACCCAAGAACATGAAGCTAAACAGAGACAGACATTGGGACTCATGATGGTTGAGTATCTTAAAGGATGTGCAATAGCAACATATCTGTCATAGGACATGGCCGAAAAAAATAAGACTTCTGTACTACCCAAGAAATGGAAGAAATGGCCTTGTAGTATACAGCCATAAAATGAGATTGTCTTCTTCTGAGACATAAGATCTGTGAGCATCTTGGGGACAACCACCGATGAGCAGCAAATGTCAAGTAAAGCCACGTTCCATAGGAAGAAATACATGGGTGTATGGAGCTTAACATCTAACATAGCAATAACCATAATAGAAAAATTTGCCGCCAAATTGATTATGTAAATTAAAAAGAAGCATGAAAAAATAATTTCCACAAAGTTATCCTGAATTACTAGACCAACCAGGACAAAGTCTGTCACTAATGTGTAATTTTGCAAGATCATTGTATGTACGAATACCGTATTATAAGAAATTCATATTGAAAATACTTCTCGTCTAGAAAAATTATAATGATATCAAAAATTTAGAAACATCTTTACTTTCAGTGGTATTGTGATCGATTGGTAGACCTAGATCTTGATGGTAGGCCACCAAGCAGTCTTGATGAAATTTTCTCAGTGTTTCAATGGGTTTAATAAGAACCATTCTCGACCTCCATCGAGTCAAAATCTTGGCGTCATTCAAAAATGGCTTCTGAAGGCAGAGGACGTTTTTTTTTTCTCTATCCTCAATGTTCCTGAGCAATAGGCGTTGTTTTTTTAGCATCCAACTTGCCGAGCATGCTCTCTATTGTCAGATCGGTGATCTTGGTCCAGAGCAGGGACAAGCTGTTCTTAGGAGGAAACCCACCAGCATATTAAATTTGAGGGTCTGTGGACAGAAGAATGGGCTAAAATCCCTCCAAACTGATGTGCAAAAGTAATAAGCAATTATAGGAAAAGTTTAGATATAGTTATTGCCGCACAATCGGGTCACACCAGATACTTTTGCCACTTACGAATTTGTAACATTAGATTATTTTATCTTATAAGTAAATGAGCGAGTCTGATATTTTCACTCGTTTACTTTACTTGGTTCTCTTTTAGGGTTGAGCTTGAAATTTCAGGATCGTTTTTAAAATCCAATTTTCAATCATTTTCCAGCTGATCCCGATCTTTCTCGCTCCCGATCGCTCAACCCTAGTAATGTAATGTATGTACACTAGGGTTGAGTCGATCTTGAGATTTCAGGATCGTTTTTAAAATCCGATTTTCGATCATTTTCCAGCTGATCCCGATTGTGAAATTTGCTCGATCACCGATTGGGATCCGATCTTTCCCGATCCCAATCGCTCAACCTTATTCTGTTTATTTACTTTGAGGCTAAGGCCCCACAGGACAATACGCAGCCTTAAAGAGCTGCAGGAAAAACTGCGGCAAGAACACATCGCGGTTCTCCCGCATGGCTTTGAACAGAACGTTCACGGCGTTTTCCTCCGTGGACTTTCTGTTACCATTATATTTACGGGAAAGCCGTCAACGTTTCCATAAATATAATTGACATGTTGCGATTTCCAAAACCACGCTGCAGTTTTTACCGAATGGTGAACATGGGATTCACATGAATCCCATCCACTTTGCAAGTACTGTAAAAGGCTGCGATTTTTCCGCCGCTGGCAAATTGAGGCGATTGCGGCCCGAGGGACTCCGGCCTTATAACTTGCTTGAAAATCTGGTGTCTTAGGTCACATTTCTGCACAAATATAGAAAATATAGGGTTCACAAACTTTCAAACACCACTGTAAAATCAATGCCCTGATCAAAACATTATGTGGCCTCAAATGTTACAAATATGCAAAACATTCTGAGTTGCCCTTAATTTTTCTTGTAAAAACTAAATTTATGTAATAATTCTTTGTATTTGCCTTATGTGATATGGTTGGTTTTACCGAAATTTCTGCAAAAACCCCCCCCAAAAAGTAAACTAAGCTCTACTAAATTTTTAATTTTAGGCTAAGGTCCAGAACTGTGGAAAAAACCACAGGGAAATGCATCAGGTTTTTTTCCGTGGCATTTGACATTTTTTCCTCTACATACTTTCTGCCTGTATGTGACAGTTTTTGAAAGCGCAGCAATGCATGGATGAGATTATCTAGAATCCCATCCAATTTTTAGGAGAAATAAAACGTAGCATTTTTTTCCACAGTGTTTCCGCAACGTGGGGCCCCGGCCTTAGAAGGGTCTCCACAGTGACGTAACTAGGAATGGCGGGGCTCCGTGGCAAACTTTTGACATGGGGCCCCTCCAAGAGGGGTACATGGGTGTGCAGGCTGTTTCTGAATAAGAGGGTGACGTGGGGTTCAGGGTGTGTATAAGCAAGAGGGGAAATGGGGATGCAATCTGTGTGCGAGCAAGAGGGTCATCTGGAGGGGGGAACGCCCCATTCCACCACACTCTTGCTCCCCCACAGCCTGCACCCCCATTCCCCCTTCTTTCTCACACACAGCCTGTGCCCCCGGGTCACCCTCTTTCTCACACACAGCCTGCGCCCCCAGGTCACCCTCTTTGCTCACAAACAGCCTGCACGCCCATGTACCCCTCTTGCTCACACACAGCCTGCACCACCCATTCCCTTCTCTTGCTCACATAGGGCAGAATGGGGGGTGCAGAATGAGAGTAGGAGGGGTACATAGGTGTACAGGCTGTGTGTGAGAAAGGAAGGAATGGGGGTGCAGACTCACACACCGCTTGGACACCCATGTACCCCGCTTCCTCACAGCCTATAACCCATTCCCCCCATTGTACACTGACCTGTACAGTCCGGGTAGCTCCGCCCACATAAGACACTGAGTCTATGTTAGTAGATTAAAGGACCTTTGATGATGTCATGTGTCAGGTCCTTCAATCTACTAGTATAGATGCCGGCACAAGACTTGGGACAGTGGGCAGGAGATAGAAGTTTCTCCTGCCCGCTGTCATTATGCAAGTGCTGGGAGGCAGCAGGGGCCCGGACAGCAGGCGGCCCCTGCTTGGCTGCAGTAGTAAAGGCAGCAATTGCTAGCTTTACTACTGTTAATAGATGGACTGTAGAGGAGGCAGCGCCTCTCCATCTTCAGGCAGCCCCGGCACTGCAGTAAATAGGGCTCATTATGTGCTGGAGTTACACCAGCGGATAACGGCCTATTTAAAAAAAAAAAAAAAAAAATCCGCAGCAGTAGCAGCTGTCACCGGGCCCCCTAGTGTCCCGGGCCCTGTGGCAGCTGCTACCACTGCTACCTCAGTAGTTACGCCCCTGGGTCTCCAATGCAAAACATATTTATTCCTTCACATCCCTTATATTCATATACTTCCTTCTATATACTGTCAGTACATAATAATGTGAGGGAGAGGACTGCAGAAAGGAACCACAAAGCCAATGGACTCAAACAATATAGTAGACCTTTCAGAGTTCCATTTACTGACCTTAGAGTCTAGAAAATGTTCATTGCCTAGGTCTAGACTGTGTTTATCTCAGTATATATTGCATTTAGTGATTCCCCCAATGGTAATTAAAATAATATTGTGGGATGTTAATAATAACCACTGAGGAGGTCCCTAAGGGCTAAAATCACAATAACAAAAATAATTAGAAAAATATACACCCAGGGTAATAATTTCTGGAATATTAGACAGTGTATACTTAGGCAGTCTGAAAATTGGCCATAGTGGCTGATGCTCAACGCTCAATCTGGCAAATGTTCACGATGTCTAGTCTAAGTTTACACCACTTTTTAATTGACTTACCCTGTATCGGAAGTTTACAACACAATTTTGGCACATCTTGGGGCATTTACCCGTTTCCTGATATCAGCTGTAGTAGTACACCCAGCGCCGCAACTCCCATGAGGCGACCTGAAGTGACCGCTTCAGGCGGCGCTATGCCAGGGCCACGGGGAGCGAGGCATTTTTGCTGACCTAAGCCAGTCCAGGACAAGCTGTCCTGGACTGGCTTAGGGTCACTGTCACTCAACAGTGGATTGGGGAGGTCGCTGGAGCAGCGCTGCTCCAGCGGCCACCCTCACGCTCAGGCAGAGAGCAGGTCTTCTCCCTGCCTGCTCTCTGCCTTCTAAAGACGCTCACTCCGCTCGGCCCCGCCCCCTCCGCTCGGCCCCGCCCCTTCTGCTCAGCCCCGCCCCCTCCACTGGGGGGGGGGCGGCTTTCTGACTTTCTGACGTCTACTTCAGGTGGCAGAAAGCCATGATTCACCCGAGTACCCAATTTCCAGGTGGCAACCTCTCTGAAGCAGAGTATTACATTGTACAGCAGAGACACAGAGCTAATGCCCACAATCAGAGTTCACTCTGATCGCGAGCATTGCTTTAAGTTATCCCCCCAAAGTTCCCTTTTGCCCCCCCATACCTTTACAGTTGCAGGAGCCGTTCTATTCCTATGACAGCCAGGAGCCTAATGAAGGCTCCTAGGTCTGTCACAGAAATATAGCTATTGAGGCTGGTAGTGAGGCTACCCGGGGGAGTTGGCATGTGTTGCACTGGCGGGGAACGTTGTTGCGTGCCGCGGCCAGGTACCGGATGCTGTGCGTGGATGGGAGTCACAGCCTTCGGTGCGGTATGGCGAGGAAACTGGCTCGGCAATGCCGCGCATGCGTGGGGAAGGCGGACAGGTGCGCGGGGGAGTGTGTGCCTGTGTAAGTGGGGATTGGCGCAGGGAGTGAGGGCGGCGCAGACGAAGTCGCAGGTAATGCTAGTAAAGAATAAAATTGCTTTTACTATGCATTCCTGGGGCTCTGAAACTTAAGAAAGGTATGATTATTATTCTGTTAGCATCTAAAACACTGTGGGAGTGATATAAAGAAGCTGGGGTAGTGATAGACTCCCTTTAATGGTGCCTTTCACTGTCTGCGCCAATAAGCAGAATTCATCCACAAGTGCGATAGTTTAATAAGTGGGAGAAATTGTGTAACAAATTGTGTGTTGCATTTTCTCATTTACCCCCTTGTGAAAGATAAACATTTGCGGCTAAGGTGATATTTTATTGTGAAAAATGTTATTTTTATTTTTCACAATATTAATTAATTCCGTGAAACAGTCGAAAGTGAAAGCATTGAATATTTCCGCTTGATAAATTCCTTAAGGCTAAACACAACACAATGATGATGTGGCATTGGTTACCATACAGGGATAGCGGGAACCATTCATGTTTTTTTTTTTCTGGCTCTCGAGTGTTGTTCTAAGGGTAAGTTCACAGAGGGTTTTTTGTTCCGCCTCAGGTTCCGGACCAAAATATGGGTAGTTGTGCACTCCACTCCAGATTAGGCCCAAATGAATGGGTCTAGTCAGGAGGAAGTGTCTTCAGGCGACTCCGCCTGAAAGAATGAGCATGTCGCTTCTTTTTCCGGGAGCCAGACCAAACGGCTCCCAGAAAATAGAACTGGCCAGCTCCCATTGTTTTCAATGGGAGCCGTCTTTTTGGTCAGGATTTTGCCCCCGTGTGAACTTACCCTTAGGGTCATAAAATCCCTTGCAATTCCAAAGATATTCTAGCCTTTGCCAGCCAGACATGTCCTGTGGTCTGGGCCATCACATTACACTATATCCCACTGTTGGTACCACAGTGCTGGCATAAAAAATTAAGAAAAAAAAATTCACATCTACCTCCATCAAGGAATCATTTTTGGTAGCTGTTTTTGAGAAGCCAATTCTTCATCACTTATGTCTCCCATTTGCCTGACACCATAGACCACCAACTATCTTTCTGAGTGCTCATTTAGCATATCCTTTGCTGGCGCTATCTCTTCTCCTCTTCCCCTTATTGTAGGGATTCCTCAGGTCTTGTTTCTAGGCCCCCTCCTCTTCTCTCTACACAACTCCTGTTGGACAAACCATTGGCAGATTTGTCTTTCAATACCATCTTTATGCTGATGACACCCGGCTATATACCTACCTACCACCCTAACTGTTCTCTCCATTCTTCCAATGACTATAGACTTGTAATATAAAAAAAAAAAAAAAAACTTTGCAAGTCTTCAGTAGGTGATACCTTTTTAATGGCTAACTCGTAATGATGACAGGATATGACGTTTCGAAGCTTCCTCAGAGCTCCTTCTTCAGATATATCTAAAAACACTTTCTAGAGGCTGCATATTAATAACTGGACACAGGAGTAGGATTACAGGAGGGAGGGGGAAAGAGGCTTATTACTTATATACTTATAAAAACAAATAATCAATTGCCAGATCCCAGGTTCTTATCTTAATGGCTGTCTTAGTTCAGTAATCTGTATAGAAAGAAATAAACCCACGTGAAACGTTCATTCCATTGTCCAGCGTCTGGAATAGGGTCATGGCCTTGTACTCATAAATCAGTTGCTGTTTCCTTGATTTAAAGTTCCCTTTTAAGATCAATATTTTCATGTCATTGATGATGTTATGATCTTCCTGGCAGAAATGTCACCTCCAACTAACAAAGGAACATTTCCATGTGGACAGAAGAGGTGCAAGACCTGCCTCCACATACTGACCACTGACAGGATAGAGATACCAAACTCTAACAGGGAATATAAAATCCCAGGTACGTTCACCTGTAACACACTTAATGTAGTGTATTTGATCATTTGCACCAAATGTCCCACTGAAAATCTGTATGTTGGAGAGACCGGACAGAAACTCAGAATGAGAATTAATTCACATCGCCATACAATCAAACAACAGAGAACTGATCTTCCCGTGCCAAAACATTTCTGCCAGGAAGATCACAGCATCATCAATGACATGAAAATCTTGATCTTAAAAGGGAACTTTAAATCAAGGAAACAGCGACTGATTTATGAGTGCAAGGCCATGACCCTATTCAAGACGCTGGACAATGGAATGAACATCACACGTGGGTTTATGTCTTTCTATACAGATTACTGAACTAAGACAGCCATTAAGATAAGAACCTGGGATCTGGCAATTGATTATTTGTTTTTATAAGTATATAGTAATAAGCCTCTTCCCCCCTCCCTTCTGTAATCCTACCCCTGTGTCCAGTTATATATATATGCAGCCTCTAGAAAGTGTTTTTAGATATATCTGAAGAAGGAGCTCAAAGGAAGCTTCGAAACGTCATATTCTGTCATCATTACGAGTTAGCCATTAAAAAAGGTATCACCTACTGAAGACTTGCAAAGTTTTTTTTTTGTTTTTTTTTTATATTTCATAACCACTGGCTAACACGGTACCAAAACAAACATTTTCCTTTTACCATATAGACTTGTACTGACGCTGCACTCCATACACTTAGTATCTGTGTAGTCAGGTGACAGGATCATACAGCTTCAGTTATATAATCTTATTTATTACAAGATGGAGCTTACCCCTTGTGTCTCCTTATTCCTCACAGATTGCAAGAGCAGGACACTCATTCATATTGTTTAGTACTAGAGATGAGCGAGTAGTAGAGATGAGCGAACAGTGTTCTATCGAACTCATGTTCGATCGGATATTAGGCTGTTCGGCATGTTCGAATCGAATCGAACACCGCGTGGTAAAGTGCGCCATTACTCGATTCCCCTCCCACCTTCCCTGGCGCCTTTTTTGCTCCAATAACAGCGCAGGGTAGGTGGGACAGGAACTACGACACCGGTGACGTTGAGAAAAGTAGGTAAAACCCATTGGCTGCCGAAAACATGTGACCTCTAATTTAAAAGAACAGCGCCGCCCAGGTTCGCGTCATTCTGAGCTTGCAATTCACCGAGGACGGAGGTTTCCGTCCAGCTAGCTAGGGCTTAGATTCTGGGTAGGCAGGGACAGGCTAGGATAGGAAGGAGAAGACAACCACAACAGCTCTTGTAAGAGCTAAATTCCAGGGAGAAGCTTGTCAGTGTAACGTGGCACTGACGGGCTCAATCGCCGCAACCCAGCTTTCCCAGGATCCTGAATGGAATACACTGTCAGTGTATTCCCGTATACCCGATATATACCCCCGATACCCGTTCCAACGGTGTGCCCCCCCACCTTCACCCCAGAAATACCCTGCAAGTCCCCTAGCAATAGAATTGGGGCTATATACACCCACTATTTTTGCTACTGCCATATAGTGCCATTGTCTGACTGGGAATTCAAAGAATATATTGGGGTTACGTGCACCCACAATTTTTACTACTGGTATACAGTGCCAGTTTCTGACTGGGAATTCAAAGAATATATTGGGGTTATAAATACCCTCATTTCTTGCTACTGCCATATAGTGCCAGTTTCTGACTGGTAATTCAAAGAATATATTGGGGTTATAAATACCCTCATTTCTTGCTACTGGTATATAGTGCCATTGTCTGACTGGGAATTCAAAGAATATATTGGGGTTACGTGCACCCACAATTTTTACTACTGGTATACAGTGCCAGTTTCTGACTGGGAATTCAAAGAATATATTGGGGTTACAAATACCCTCATTTCTTGCTACTGCCATATAGTGCCAGTTTCTGACTGGTAATTCAAAGAATATATTGGGGTTACGTGCACCCACAATTTTTACTACTGGTATACAGTGCCAGTTTCTGACTGGGAATTCAAAGAATATATTGGGGTTACAAATACCCTCATTTCTTGCTACTGCCATATAGTGCCAGTTTCTGACTGGTAATTCAAAGAATATATTGGGGTTACGTGCACCCACAATTTTTACTACTGGTATACAGTGCCATTGTCTGACTGGGAATTCAAAGAATATATTGGGGTTATAAATACCCTCATTTCTTGCTACTGCCATATAGTGCCATTGTCTGACTGGGAATTCAAAGAATATATTGGGGTTATAAATACCCTCATTTCTTGCTACTGGTATATAGTGCCATTGTCTGACTGGGAATTCAAAGAATATATTGGGGTTACGTGCACCCACAATTTTTGCTACTGGTATATAGTGCCAATTTCTAACTGGGAATTCAAAATGCGCAAGGCTCCCGGAAAGGGACGTGGACGAGGCCGTGGGCGAGGTCGGGGGAATGGTTCTGGGGAGCAAGGTAGCAGTGAAGCCACAGGGCGTCCCGTGCCTACTCCTGTGGGGCAGCAAGCATTGCGCCACTCCACAGTGCCAGGGTTGCTTGCCACATTAACTAAACTGCAGGGTACAAACCTTAGTAGGCCCGAGAACCAGGAACAGGTCTTGCAATGGCTGTCAGAGAACGCTTACAGCACATTGTCCAGCAGCCAGTCAGACTCTGCCTCCTCTCCTCCTATTACCCAACAGTCTTGTCCTCCTTCCTCCCAAAATTCCCAAGCTTCACAGAACAATAACCCCAACTGTCCCTGCTCCCCAGAGCTGTTCTCCGCTCCTTTCATTGTCCCTCAACCTGCCTCTCCACGTCACGATTCCACGAACCTAACAGAGGAGCATCTGTGTCCAGATGCTCAAACACTAGAGTCTCCTCCATCTCCGTTCGATTTGGTGGTGGATGACCAGCAACCCACCCTCATCGACGATGATGTGACGCAGTTGCCGTCAGGGCATCCAGTTGACCGGCGCATTGTGCGGGAGGAGGAGATGAGACAGGAGTTGGAAGAGGAAGTGGTGGATGATGAGGACACTGACCCGACCTGGACAGGGGGGATGTCAAGCGGGGAAAGTAGTGTGGATGTTGAGGCAAGTGCAGCACCAAAAAGGGTAGCTAGAGGCAGAGGCAGAGGTCAGCAGCTTAGGCGAAGCCAGGCCACACCCGGAATCTCCCAAGATGTTCCAGTTCGTACCCAGCCCCGAAAAACTCCCACCTCGAGGGCACGTTTCTCGAAGGTGTGGAGTTTTTTCAAGGAATGCGCCGAGGACAGATATAGTGTTGTCTGCACAATTTGCCTCTCGAAATTGATTGGGGGCTCTGAGAAGAGCAACCTGTCCACCACTTCAATGCGCCGTCATTTGGAATCCAAGCACTGGAATCAGTGGCAGGCAGCAACGGCAGGACAAAGGCCGCCTGCCGTTCACGCCACTGCCACTGCCTCTGCCACTGCCTCTGCCTCTGCCACTGCCACTGCTGACTGTGCTGGCGATGCACTCCAGAGGACGAGCCAGGACACCACTTCATCTGCCTCCGCCACTTTGTTGACTTCTCCCTCATCCTCCCCTGTTCCTGTCTTATCTCCTTCTCCTGCACCATCAAAGGCACCATCAGGCGCTTCTTTACAACAACCCACCATCTCTCAGACATTGGAGCGGCGGCAGAAATACACTGCTAACCACCCACACGCGCAAGCCTTGAACGCCAACATCGCTAAACTGCTGGCCCAGGAGATGTTGGCGTTCCGGCTTGTTGAAACTCCCGCCTTCCTGGACCTGATGGCAACTGCGGCACCTCGCTATGCCGTCCCTAGCCGTCACTACTTCTCCCGGTGTGCCGTCCCCGCCTTGCACCAGCACGTGTCACTCAACATCAGGCGGGCCCTTAGTTCCGCGCTTTGCACAAAGGTCCACTTGACCACCGACGCGTGGACAAGTGCATGCGGACAGGGACGCTACATTTCACTGACGGCACACTGGGTGAATGTAGTTGAGGCTGGGACTGCTTCCCAAACTGGCCCGGTGTACCTCGTCTCCCCGCCTAACATTCCTGGCAGGGACACGAGAAGAACACCCCCCTCCTCCTCCTCCTCTCCCGCCTCCTCCTCCGCCACCGCCTCCTCCTCCGCCACCGCCTCCTCCTCCGCTGTTAGATTGACCCCAGCTACGAGTTGGAAACGTTGCAGCACTGGCGTTGGTAGACGTCAGCAGGCTGTGCTGAAGCTGATCAGCTTGGGGGACAGACAGCACACTGCCTCCGAGGTGAGGGATGCCCTCCTCGATGAGACGGCAATATGGTTTGAGCCGCTGCACCTGGGCCCAGGCATGGTCGTTTGTGATAACGGCCGGAACCTGGTAGCAGCTCTGGAGCTTGCCGGACTCCAACATGTTCCATGCCTGGCCCACGTCTTCAACCTAGTGGTGCAACGTTTCCTAAAGAGCTACCCCAATGTTCCAGAGCTACTGGTGAAAGTGCGGCGCATGTGCGCCCACTTTCGCAAGTCGACAGTAGCCGCTGCTAGCTTAAAATCTCTCCAGCAACGCCTGCATGTGCCACAACACCGGCTTTTGTGCGACGTCCCCACACGCTGGAACTCAACGTTTCAGATGTTGAATAGAGTGGTTGAGCAGCAGAGACCTTTGATGGAATACCAGCTACAAAACCCTAGGGTGCCACAAAGTCAGCTGCCTCAGTTTCTCATCCATGAGTGGCCATGGATGAGAGACCTTTGTGACATCCTACGGGTGTTTGAGGAGTCCACAAGGAGGGTGAGCTCTGAGGATGCGATGGTGAGCCTTACAATCCCGCTCTTGTGTGTTCTGAGAGAATCCCTGATTGACATCAGGGATAACTCAGATCACACAGAGGAGTCAGGGATAGCATCCGATCCGTCACAGCTGGAGAGTAGGTCCACACATCTGTCCGCTTCATCGCGTTTAATGGAGGAGGAGGAGGAGGAGGAGGAGGAAGAAGAGTTGTCCGATGATGTGATGGTGATACAGGAGGCTTCCGGGCAACTTCGAATCGTCCCATTGTTGCAGCGCGGATGGGTAGACATGGAGGATGAGGAGGAAATGGAGATTGAACTTTCCGGTGGGGCCAGAGGAGTCATGCCAACTAACACTGTGGCAGACATGGCTGAGTTCATGTTGGGGTGCTTTACAACCGACAAGCGTATTGTCAAAATCATGGAGGACAACCAGTACTGGATCTTTGCTATCCTTGACCCCCAGTATAAAAACAACATCTCGTCTTTTATTCCGGTAGAGGGGAGGGCCAATCGCATCAATGCTTGCCACAGGCAATTGGTGCAGAATATGATGGAGATGTTTCCAGCATGTGACGTTGGCGGCAGGGAGGACAGTTCCTCCAGTAGGCGACCAAGTTCTCACCGGTCCACACAAACGAGGGGCACACTGTCTAAGGTCTGGGACACCTTGATGGCACCCCCTCGCCAAAGTGCCGCCACAGAGGGTCCTAGTGTCACCAGGCGTGAGAAGTATAGGCGCATGTTGCGGGAATACCTTTCCGACCACAGCCCTGTCCTCTCCGACCCCTCTGCGCCCTACACGTATTGGGTGTCGAAGTTGGACCTGTGGCTTGAACTTGCCCTATATGCCTTGGAGGTGCTGTCCTGTCCTGCCGCCAGCGTCCTATCTGAGAGGGTGTTCAGTGCAGCCGGTGGCATCATCACTGACAAGCGCACCCGTCTGTCAGCTGAGAGTGCCGACCGGCTCACTTTGATAAAAATGAACCACCACTGGATAGAGCCTTCATTTTTGGGCCCACCTGTGTAAAGCACCCCAACATGAAACTCCATGTCTGTACTCAACCTCTCCAATTCCTCCGCATCCTCATACTCATCCACCATAAGCGTTGCACAATTCTGCTAATACTAGGCTCCCTCCAACATGATTTCCCCCAACTCTGCTAGTTAGAGGCTCCCTCCACCCTGATTTCCACCAACTCTGCTGGTTAGAGGCTCCCTCCACCGTGCTTTCCCACAACTCTGCTGGTTAGAGGCTCCCTCCACCATGAATTTGCCCAAACTGGGCTGGTTAGAGGCTCCCTCCACCATGAATTGGTCCAAACTGGGGTTTTTAGAGGCTCCCTCCACCATGAATTTGCCCAAACTGGGCTGTTTAGAGGCTCCCTCCACCATGAATTGGTCCAAATTGGGGTTTTTAGAGGCTCCCTCCACCATAAATTGGTCCAAACTGGGGTTTTTAGAGGCTCCCTCCACCATGAATTGGTCCAAACTGGGTTTTTTAGAGGCTCCCTCCACCATAAATTGGTCCAAACTGGGGTTTTTAGAGGCTCCCTCCACCATGAATTGGTCCAAACTGGGGTTTTTAGAGGCTCCCTCCACCATGAATTGGTCCAAACTGGGGTTTTTAGAGGCTCCCTCCACCATGAATTTGCCCAAACTGGGCTGTTTAGAGGCTCCCTCCACCATGAATTGGTCCAAACTGGGTTTTTTAGAGGCTCCCTCCACCATGAATTGGTCCAAACTGGGGTTTTTAGAGGCTCCCTCCACCATGAATTGGTCCTAACTGGGGTTTTTAGAGGCTCCCTCCACCATGAATTTGCCCAAACTGGGCTGTTTAGAGGCTCCCTCCACCATGAATTGGTCCAAATTGGGGTTTTTAGAGGCTCCCTCCACCATGAATTGGTCCAAACTGGGGTTTTTAGAGGCTCCCTCCACCATGAATTTGCCCAAACTGGGCTATTTAGAGGCTCCCTCCAGCATGAATTGGTCCAAACTGGGGTTTTTAGAGGCTCCCTCCACCATGAATTGGTCCAAACTGGGGTTTTTAGAGGCTCCCTCCACCATGAATTGGTCCAAACTGGGGTTTTTAGAGGCTCCCTCCACCATGAATTGGTCCAAACTGGGGTTTTTAGAGGCTCCCTCCACCATGAATTGGTCCAAACTGGGCTGGTTAGAGGCTCCCTCCACCATGAATTTGCCCAAACTGGGCTGTTTAGAGGCTCCCTCCACCATGAATTGGTCCAAACTGGGATGGTTAGAGGCTCCCTCCACCATGAAATGGTCCAAACTGGGTTTTTTAGAGGCTCCCTCCACCATGAATTGGTCCAAACTGGGGTTTTTAGAGGCTCCCTCCACCATGAATTGGTCCAAACTGGGGTTTTTAGAGGCTCCCTCCACCATGAATTGGTCCAAACTGGGGTTTTTAGAGGCTCCCTCCACCATGAATTTGCCCAAACTGGGCTGTTTAGAGGCTCCCTCCACCATGAATTGGTCCAAACTGGGTTTTTTAGAGTCTCCCTCCACCATGAATTGGTCCAAACTGGGGTTTTTAGAGGCTCCCTCCACCATGAATTGGTCCAAACTGGGTTTTTTAGAGGCTCCCTCCACCATGAATTTGCCCAAACTGGGCTGTTTAGAGGCTCCCTCCACCATGAATTGGTCCAAATTGGGGTTTTTAGAGGCTCCCTCCACCATGAATTTGCCCAAACTGGGCTGGTTAGAGGCTCCCTCCACCATGAATTGGTCCAAACTGGGCTGGTTAGAGGCTCCCTCCACCATGAATTGGTCCAAATTGGGGTTTTTAGAGGCTCCCTCCACCATGAATTGGTCCAAACTGGGCTGTTTAGAGGCTCCCTCCACCATGAATTGGTCCAAACTGGGCTGTTTAGAGGCTCCCTCCACCATGAATTTGCCCAAACTGGGCTGTTTAGAGGCTCCCTCCACCATGAATTGGTCCAAACTGGGTTTTTTAGAGGGTCCCTCCACCATGAATTGGTCCAAACTGGGGTTTTTAGAGGCTCCCTCCACCATGAATTGGTCCAAACTGGGGTTTTTAGAGGCTCCCTCCACCATGAATTTGCCCAAACTGGGCTGTTTGGAGGCTCCCTCCACCATGAATTGGTCCAAACTGGGGTTTTTAGAGGCTCCCTCCACCATGAATTGGTCCAAACTGGGGTTTTTAGAGGCTCCCTCCACCATGAATTTGCCCAAACTGGGCTGTTTAGAGGCTCCCTCCACCATGAATTGGTCCAAATTGGGGTTTTTAGAGGCTCCCTCCACCATGAATTGGTCCAAACTGGGGTTTTTAGAGGCTCCCTCCACCATGAATTTGCCCAAACTGGGCTGTTTAGAGGCTCCCTCCAGCATGAATTGGTCCAAACTGGGGTTTTTAGAGGCTCCCTCCACCATGAATTGGTCCAAACTGGGGTTTTTAGAGGCTCCCTCCACCATGAATTGGTCCGAACTGGGGTTTTTAGAGGCTCCCTCCACCATGAATTGGTCCAAACTGGGCTGGTTAGAGGCTCCCTCCACCATGAATTTGCCCAAACTGGGCTGTTTAGAGGCTCCCTCCACCATGAATTGGTCCAAACTGGGCTGGTTAGAGGCTCCCTCCACCATGAATTGGTCCAAACTGGGTTTTTTAGAGGCTCCCTCCACCATGAATTGGTCCAAACTGGGGTTTTTAGAGGCTCCCTCCACCATGAATTTGCCCAAACTGGGCTGTTTAGAGGCTCCCTCCACCATGAATTGGTCCAAACTGGGTTTTTTAGAGGCTCCCTCCACCATGAATTGGTCCAAACTGGGGTTTTTAGAGGCTCCCTCCACCATGAATTGGTCCAAACTGGGGATTTTAGAGGCTCCCTCCACCATGAATTTGCCCAAACTGGGCTCTTTAGAGGCTCCCTCCACCATGAATTGGTCCAAATTGGGGTTTTTAGAGGCTCCCTCCACCATGAATTTGCCCAAACTGGGCTGGTTAGAGGCTCCCTCCACCATGAATTGGTCCAAACTGGGCTGGTTAGAGGCTCCCTCCACCATGAATTGGTCCAAACTGGGGTTTTTAGAGGCTCCCTCCACCATGAATTGGTCCAAACTGGGCTGTTTAGAGGCTCCCTCCACCATGAATTGGTCCAAACTGGGGTTTTTAGAGGCTCCCTCCACCATGAATTGGTCCAAACTGGGCTGGTTAGAGGCTCTCTCCACCATGAATTGGTCCAAACTGGGTTTTTTAGAGGCTCCCTCCACCATGAATTGGTCCAAACTGGGTTTTTTAGAGGCTCCCTCCACCATGAATTGGTCCAAACTGGGGTTTTTAGAGGCTCCCTCCACCATGAATTGGTCCAAACTGGGCTGTTTAGAGGCTCCCTCCACCATGAATTTGCCCAAACTGGGCTGTTTAGAGGCTCCCTCCACCATGAATTGGTCCAAACTGGGTTTTTTAGAGGCTCCCTCCACCATGAATTGGTCCAAACTGGGGTTTTTAGAGGCTCCCTCCACCATGAATTGGTCCAAACTGGGGTTTTTAGAGGCTCCCTCCACCATGAATTTGCCCAAACTGGGCTGTTTAGAGGCTCCCTCCACCATGAATTGGTCCAAACTGGGGTTTTTAGAGGCTCCCTCCACCATGAATTGGTCCAAACTGGGGTTTTTAGAGGCTCCCTCCACCATGAATTTGCCCAAACTGGGCTGTTTAGAGGCTCCCTCCACCATGAATTGGTCCAAATTGGGGTTTTTAGAGGCTCCCTCCACCATGAATTGGTCCAAACTGGGGTTTTTAGAGGCTCCCTCCACCATGAATTTGCCCAAACTGGGCTGTTTAGAGGCTCCCTCCAGCATGAATTGGTCCAAACTGGGGTTTTTAGAGGCTCCCTCCACCATGAATTGGTCCAAACTGGGGTTTTTAGAGGCTCCCTCCACCATGAATTGGTCCAAACTGGGGTTTTTAGAGGCTCCCTCCACCATGAATTGGTCCAAACTGGGCTGGTTAGAGGCTCCCTCCACCATGAATTTGCCCAAACTGGGCTGTTTAGAGGCTCCCTCCACCATGAATTGGTCCAAACTGGGCTGGTTAGAGGCTCCCTCCACCATGAATTGGTCCAAACTGGGTTTTTTAGAGGCTCCCTCCACCATGAATTGGTCCAAACTGGGGTTTTTAGAGGCTCCCTCCACCATGAATTTGCCCAAACTGGGCTGTTTAGAGGCTCCCTCCACCATGAATTGGTCCAAACTGGGTTTTTTAGAGGCTCCCTCCACCATGAATTGGTCCAAACTGGGGTTTTTAGAGGCTCCCTCCACCATGAATTGGTCCAAACTGGGCTGGTTAGAGGCTCCCTCCACCATGAATTGGTCCAAACTGGGTTTTTTAGAGGCTCCCACCACCATAAATTGGTCCAAACTGGGGTTTTTAGAGGCTCCCTCCACCATGAATTGGTCCAAACTGGGGATTTTAGAGGCTCCCTCCACCATGAATTGGTCCAAACTGGGGTTTTTAGAGGCTCCCTCCACCATGAATTTGCTCAAACTGGGCTGTTTAGAGGCTCCCTCCACCATGAATTGGTCCAAACTGGGTTTTTTAGAGGCTCCCTCCACCATGAATTGGTCCAAACTGGGGTTTTTCGAGGCTCCCTCCAGCATGAATTGGTCCAAACTGGGGTTTTAGAGGCTCCCTCCACCATGAATTTGCCCAAACTGGGCTGTTTAGAGGCTCCCTCCACCATGAATTGGTCCAAATTGGGGTTTTTAGAGGCTCCCTCCACCATGAATTGGTCCAAACTGGGGTTTTTAGAGGCTCCCTCCACCATGAATTTGCCCAAACTGGGCTATTTAGAGGCTCCCTCCAGCATGAATTGGTCCAAACTGGGGTTTTTAGAGGCTCCCTCCACCATGAATTGGTCCAAACTGGGGTTTTTAGAGGCTCCCTCCACCATGAATTGGTCCAAACTGGGGTTTTTAGAGGCTCCCTCCACCATGGATTGCTCCAAACTGGGGTATTTAGAGGCTCCCTCCATCATGAATTGGTCCAAACTGGGCTGTTTAGAGGCTCCCTCCACCATGAATTTGCCCAAACTGGGCTGTTTAGAGGCTCCCTCCACCATGAATTGGTCCGAACTGGGGTTTTTAGAGGCTCCCTCCACCATGAATTGGTCCAAACTGGGCTGGTTAGAGGCTCCCTCCACCATGAATTTGCCCAAACTGGGCTGTTTAGAGGCTCCCTCCACCATGAATTGGTCCAAACTGGGCTGGTTAGAGGCTCCCTCCACCATGAATTGGTCCAAACTGGGTTTTTTAGAGGCTCCCTCCACCATGAATTGGTCCAAACTGGGGTTTTTAGAGGCTCCCTCCACCATGAATTTGCCCAAACTGGGCTGTTTAGAGGCTCCCTCCACCATGAATTGGTCCAAACTGGGTTTTTTAGAGGCTCCCTCCACCATGAATTGGTCCAAACTGGGGTTTTTAGAGGCTCCCTCCACCATGAATTGGTCCAAACTGGGGTTTTTAGAGGCTCCCTCCACCATGAATTGGTCCAAACTGGGGTTTTTAGAGGCTCCCTCCACCATGAATTGGTCCAAACTGGGCTGTTTAGAGGCTCCCTCCACCATGAATTGGTCCAAACTGGGCTGGTTAGAGGCTCCCTCCACCATGAAATGGTCCAAACTGGGTTTTTTAGAGGCTCCCTCCACCATGAATTGGTCCAAACTGGGGTTTTTAGAGGCTCCCTCCACCATGAATTGGTCCAAACTGGGGTTTTTAGAGGCTCCCTCCACCATGAATTGGTCCAAACTGGGGTTTTTAGAGGCTCCCTCCACCATGAATTTGCCCAAACTGGGCTGTTTAGAGGCTCCCTCCACCATGAATTGGTCCAAACTGGGTTTTTTAGAGTCTCCCTCCACCATGAATTGGTCCAAACTGGGGTTTTTAGAGGCTCCCTCCACCATGAATTGGTCCAAACTGGGGTTTTTAGAGGCTCCCTCCACCATGAATTTGCCCAAACTGGGCTGTTTAGAGGCTCCCTCCACCATGAATTGGTCCAAATTGGGGTTTTTAGAGGCTCCCTCCACCATGAATTTGCCCAAACTGGGCTGGTTAGAGGCTCCCTCCACCATGAATTGGTCCAAACTGGGCTGGTTAGAGGCTCCCTCCACCATGAATTGGTCCAAATTGGGGTTTTTAGAGGCTCCCTCCACCATGAATTGGTCCAAACTGGGCTGTTTAGAGGCTCCCTCCACCATGAATTGGTCCAAACTGGGGTTTTTAGAGGCTCCCTCCACCATGAATTGGTCCAAACTGGGCTGGTTAGAGGCTCCCTCCACCATGAATTGGTCCAAACTGGGTTTTTTAGAGGCTCCCTCCACCATGAATTGGTCCAAACTGGGGTTTTTAGAGGCTCCCTCCACCATGAATTGGTCCAAACTGGGTTTTTAGAGGCTCCCTCCACCATGAATTGGTCCAAACTGGGCTGTTTAGAGGCTCCCTCCACCATGAATTTGCCCAAACTGGGCTGTTTAGAGGCTCCCTCCACCATGAATTGGTCCAAACTGGGTTTTTTAGAGGCTCCCTCCACCATGAATTGGTCCAAACTGGGGTTTTTAGAGGCTCCCTCCACCATGAATTTGCCCAAACTGGGCTGTTTAGAGGCTCCCTCCAGCATGAATTGGTCCAAACTGGGGTTTTTAGAGGCTCCCTTCACCATGAATTGGTCCAAACTGGGGTTTTTAGAGGCTCCCTCCACCATGAATTGGTCCAAACTGGGGTTTTTAGAGGCTCCCTCCACCATGAATTGGTCCAAACTGGGCTGGTTAGAGGCTCCCTCCACCATGAATTTGCCCAAACTGGGCTGTTTAGAGGCTCCCTCCACCATGAATTGGTCCAAACTGGGCTGGTTAGAGGCTCCCTCCACCATGAATTAGTCCAAACTGGGTTTTTTAGAGGCTCCCTCCACCATGAATTGGTCCAAACTGGGGTTTTTAGAGGCTCCCTCCACCATGAATTGGTCCAAACTGGGGTTTTTCGAGGCTCCCTCCACCATGAATTTGCCCAAACTGGGCTGTTTAGAGGCTCCCTCCACCATGAATTGGTCCAAATTGGGGTTTTTAGAGGCTCCCTCCACCATGAATTTGCCCAAACTGGGCTGGTTAGAGGCTCCCTCCACCATGAATTGGTCCAAACTGGGTTGGTTAGAGGCTCCCTCCACCATGAATTGGTCCAAATTGGGGTTTTTAGAGGCTCCCTCCACCATGAATTGGTCCAAACTGGGGTTTTTAGAGGCTCCCTCCACCATGAATTGGTCCAAACTGGGCTGGTTAGAGGCTCCCTCCACCATGAATTGGTCCAAACTGGGTTTTTTAGAGGCTCCCTCCACCATGAATTGGTCCAAACTGGGGTTTTTAGAGGCTCCCTCCACCATGAATTGGTCCAAACTGGGCTGGTTAGAGGCTCCCTCCACCATGAATTTGAACAAACTGGGCTGTTTAGAGGCTCCCTCCACCATGAATTGGTCCAAACTGGGCTGGTTAGAGGCTCCCTCCACCATGAAATGGTCCAAACTGGGTTTTTTAGAGGCTCCCTCCACCATGAATTGGTCCAAACTGGGGTTTTTAGAGGCTCCCTCCACCATGAATTGGTCCAAACTGGGGTTTTTAGAGGCTCCCTCCACCATGAATTGGTCCAAACTGGGGTTTTTAGAGGCTCCCTCCACCATGCATTTGCCCAAACTGGGCTGTTTAGAGGCTCCCTCCACCATGAATTGGTCCAAACTGGGTTTTTTAGAGTCTCCCTCCACCATGAATTGGTCCAAACTGGGGTTTTTAGAGGCTCCCTCCACCATGAATTGGTCCAAACTGGGGTTTTTAGAGGCTCCCTCCACCATGAATTTGCCCAAACTGGGCTGTTTAGAGGCTCCCTCCACCATGAATTGGTCCAAATTGGGGTTTTTAGAGGCTCCCTCCACCATGAATTTGCCCAAACTGGGCTGGTTAGAGGCTCCCTCCACCATGAATTGGTCCAAACTGGGCTGGTTAGAGGCTCCCTCCACCATGAATTGGTCCAAATTGGGGTTTTTAGAGGCTCCCTCCACCATGAATTGGTCCAAACTGGGCTGTTTAGAGGCTCCCTCCACCATGAATTGGTCCAAACTGGGGTTTTTAGAGGCTCCCTCCACCATGAATTGGTCCAAACTGGGCTGGTTAGAGGCTCCCTCCACCATGAATTGGTCCAAACTGGGTTTTTTAGAGGCTCCCTCCACCATGAATTGGTCCAAACTGGGGTTTTTAGAGGCTCCCTCCACCATGAATTGGTCCAAACTGGGGTTTTTAGAGGCTCCCTCCACCATGAATTGGTCCAAACTGGGCTGTTTAGAGGCTCCCTCCACCATGAATTTGCCCAAACTGGGCTGTTTAGAGGCTCCCTCCACCATGAATTGGTCCAAACTGGGTTTTTTAGAGGCTCCCTCCACCATGAATTGGTCCAAACTGGGGTTTTTAGAGGCTCCCTCCACCATGAATTTGCCCAAACTGGGCTGTTTAGAGGCTCCCTCCAGCATGAATTGGTCCAAACTGGGGTTTTTAGAGGCTCCCTTCACCATGAATTGGTCCAAACTGGGGTTTTTAGAGGCTCCCTCCACCATGAATTGGTCCAAACTGGGGTTTTTAGAGGCTCCCTCCACCATGAATTGGTCCAAACTGGGCTGGTTAGAGGCTCCCTCCACCATGAATTTGCCCAAACTGGGCTGTTTAGAGGCTCCCTCCACCATGAATTGGTCCAAACTGGGCTGGTTAGAGGCTCCCTCCACCATGAATTAGTCCAAACTGGGTTTTTTAGAGGCTCCCTCCACCATGAATTGGTCCAAACTGGGGTTTTTAGAGGCTCCCTCCACCATGAATTGGTCCAAACTGGGGTTTTTCGAGGCTCCCTCCACCATGAATTTGCCCAAACTGGGCTGTTTAGAGGCTCCCTCCACCATGAATTGGTCCAAATTGGGGTTTTTAGAGGCTCCCTCCACCATGAATTTGCCCAAACTGGGCTGGTTAGAGGCTCCCTCCACCATGAATTGGTCCAAACTGGGCTGGTTAGAGGCTCCCTCCACCATGAATTGGTCCAAATTGGGGTTTTTAGAGGCTCCCTCCACCATGAATTGGTCCAAACTGGGCTGTTTAGAGGCTCCCTCCACCATGAATTGGTCCAAACTGGGGTTTTTAGAGGCTCCCTCCACCATGAATTGGTCCAAACTGGGCTGGTTAGAGGCTCCCTCCACCATGAATTGGTCCAAACTGGGTTTTTTAGAGGCTCCCTCCACCATGAATTGGTCCAAACTGGGGTTTTTAGAGGCTCCCTCCACCATGAATTTGCCCAAACTGGGCTGTTTAGAGGCTCCCTCCACCATGAATTGGTCCAAATTGGGGTTTTTAGAGGCTCCCTTCACCATGAATTTGCCCAAACTGGGCTGGTTAGAGGCTCCCTCCACCATGAATTGGTCCAAACTGGGCTGGTTAGAGGCTCCCTCCACCATGAATTGGTCCAAATTGGGGTTTTTAGAGGCTCCCTCCACCATGAATTGGTCCAAACTGGGCTGTTTAGAGGCTCCCTCCACCATGAATTGGTCCAAACTGGGGTTTTTAGAGGCTCCCTCCACCATGAATTGGTCCAAACTGGGCTGGTTAGAGGCTCCCTCCACCATGAATTGGTCCAAACTGGGGTTTTTAGAGGCTCTCTCCACCATGAATTGGTCCAAACTGGGGTTTTTAGAGGCTCCCTCCACCATGAATTGGTCCAAACTGGGGTTTTTAGAGGCTCCCTCCACCATGAATTGGTCCAAACTGGGGTTTTTAGAGGCTCCCTCCACCATGAATTGGTCCAAACTGGGGTTTTTAGAGGCTCCCTCCACCATGAATTTGCCCAAACTGGGCTGTTTAGAGGCTCCCTCCACCATGAATTGGTCCAAACTGGGTTTTTTAGAGGCTCCCTCCACCATGAATTGGTCCAAACTGGGGGTTTTTAGAGGCTCCCTCCACCATGAATTGGTCCAAACTGGGCTGGTTAGAGGCTCCCTCCACCATGAATTTGCCCAAACTGGGCTGTTTAGAGGCTCCCTCCACCATGAATTGGTCCAAACGGGGGTTTTTAGAGGCTCCCTCCACCATGAATTTGCCCAAACTGGGCTGGTTAGAGGCTCCCTCCACCATGAATTTGCCCAAACTGGGCTGTTTAGAGGCTCCCTCCACCATGTATTGGTCCAAACTGGGCTGTTTAGAGGCTCCCTCCACCATGAATTGGTCCAAACTGGGTTTTTTAGAGGCTCCCTCCACCATGAATTGGTCCAAACTGGGGTTTTTAGAGGCTCCCTCCACCATGAATTGGTCCAAACTGGGGTTTTTAGAGGCTCCCTCCACCATGAATTGGTCCAAACTGGGCTGGTTAGAGGCTCCCTCCACCATGAATTGGTCCAAACTGGGTGTTTTAGAGGCTCCATCCACCATGAATTGGTCCAAATTGGGGTTTTTAGAGGCTCCCTCCACCATGAATTGGTCCAAACTGGGGTTTTTAGAGGCTCCCTCCACCATGAATTGGTCCAAACTGGGTTTTTAGAGGCTCCCTCCACCATGAATTTGCCCAAACTGGGCTGTTTAGAGGCTCCCTCCACCATGAATTGGTCCAAATTGGGGTTTTTAGAGGCTCCCTCCACCATGAATTTGCCCAAACTGGGCTGGTTAGAGGCTCCCTCCACCATGAATTGGTCCAAACTGGGCTGGTTAGAGGCTCCCTCCACCATGAATTGGTCCAAATTGGGGTTTTTAGAGGCTCCCTCCACCATGAATTGGTCCAAACTGGGCTGTTTAGAGGCTCCCTCCACCATGAATTGGTCCAAACTGGGTTTTTAGAGGCTCCCTCCACCATGAATTGGTCCAAACTGGGCTGGTTAGAGGCTCTCTCCACCATGAATTGGTCCAAACTGGGTTTTTTAGAGGCTCCCTCCACCATGAATTGGTCCAAACTGGGGTTTTTAGAGGCTCCCTCCACCATGAATTGGTCCAAACTGGGGTTTTTAGAGGCTCCCTCCACCATGAATTTGCCCAAACTGGGCTGTTTAGAGGCTCCCTCCACCATGAATTGGTCCAAACTGGGGTTTTTAGAGGCTCCCTCCACCATGAATTTGCCCAAACTGGGCTGTTTAGAGGCTCCCTCCACCATGAATTGGTCCAAATTGGGGTTTTTAGAGGCTCCCTCCACCATGAATTTGCCCAAACTGGGCTGGTTAGAGGCTCCCTCCACCATGAATTGGTCCAAACTGGGCTAGTTAGAGGCTCCCTCCACCATGAATTGGTCCAAATTGGGGTTTTTAGAGGCTCCCTCCACCATGAATTGGTCCAAACTGGGCTGTTTAGAGGCTCCCTCCACCATGAATTGGTCCAAACTGGGGTTTTTAGAGGCTCCCTCCACCATGAATTGGTCCAAACTGGGCTGGTTAGAGGCTCCCTCCACCATGAATTGGTCCAAACTGGGTTTTTTAGAGGCTCCCACCACCATAAATTGGTCCAAACTGGGGTTTTTAGAGGCTCCCTCCACCATGAATTGGTCCAAACTGGGGATTTTAGAGGCTCCCTCCACCATGAATTGGTCCAAACTGGGGTTTTTAGAGGCTCCCTCCACCATGAATTTGCCCAAACTGGGCTGTTTAGAGGCTCCCTCCACCATGAATTGGTCCAAACTGGGTTTTTTAGAGGCTCCCTCCACCATGAATTGGTCCAAACTGGGGTTTTTCGAGGCTCCCTCCACCATGAATTGGTCCAAACTGGGGTTTTAGAGGCTCCCTCCACCATGAATTTGCCCAAACTGGGCTGTTTAGAGGCTCCCTCCACCATGAATTGGTCCAAATTGGGGTTTTTAGAGGCTCCCTCCACCATGAATTGGTCCAAACTGGGGTTTTTAGAGGCTCCCTCCACCATGAATTTGCCCAAACTGGGCTATTTAGAGGCTCCCTCCAGCATGAATTGGTCCAAACTGGGGTTTTTAGAGGCTCCCTCCACCATGAATTGGTCCAAACTGGGGTTTTTAGAGGCTCCCTCCACCATGAATTGGTCCAAACTGGGGTTTTTAGAGGCTCCCTCCACCATGAATTGGTCCAAACTGGGCTGGTTAGAGGCTCCCTCCACCATGAATTTGCCCAAACTGGGCTGTTTAGAGGCTCCCTCCACCATGAATTGGTCCAAACTGGGCTGGTTATAGGCTCCCTCCACCATGAAATGGTCCAAACTGGGTTTTTTAGAGGCTCCCTCCACCATGAATTGGTCCAAACTGGGGTTTTTAGAGGCTCCCTCCACCATGAATTGGTCCAAACTGGGGTTTTTAGAGGCTCCCTCCACCATGAATTGGTCCAAACTGGGGTTTTTAGAGGCTCCCTCCACCATGAATTTGCCCAAACTGGGCTGTTTAGAGGCTCCCTCCACCATGAATTGGTCCAAATTGGGGTTTTTAGAGGCTCCCTCCACCATGAATTGGTCCAAACTGGGGTTTTTAGAGGCTCCCTCCACCATGAATTTGCCCAAACTGGGCTGTTTAGAGGCTCCCTCCAGCATGAATTGGTCCAAACTGGGGTTTTTAGAGGCTCCCTCCACCATGAATTGGTCCAAACTGGGGTTTTTAGAGGCTCCCTCCACCATGAATTGGTCCAAACTGGGGTTTTTAGAGGCTCCCTCCACCATGAATTGGTCCAAACTGGGCTGGTTAGAGGCTCCCTCCACCATGAATTTGCCCAAACTGGGCTGTTTAGAGGCTCCCTCCACCATGAATTGGTCCAAACTGGGCTGGTTAGAGGCTCCCTCCACCATGAAATGGTCCAAACTGGGGTTTTAGAGGCTCCCTCCACCATGAATTGGTCCAAACTGGGGTTTTTAGAGGCTCCCTCCACCATGAATTGCTCCAAACTGGGGTTTTTAGAGGCTCCCTCCACCATGAATTGGTCCAAACTGGGGTTTTTAGAGGCTCCCTCCACCATGAATTTGCCCAAACTGGGCTGTTTAGAGGCTCCCTCCACCATGAATTGGTCCAAACTGGGTTTTTTA